>NC_080389.1:4319827-4619827 GCF_028751815.1 Salvia miltiorrhiza
CATTCGAAAATAAATTTGAAGGTACTTGAACTTTGAATAAAAATTGAGATTATAGCCCATCTCTTAACTCAACATAATTTGAGTTTCTAAATAAAATAATAAAGTATTGGACTTAACTATACAAATTCACATAATCACTTGCCCAAATAATAGTTATTGGGCTTTTTGCATAAAATTTGAGAATTCTCTTTCTTTTTTAAAATAATAGAAAACAATATTAATAATATATATACTGCAGTGAAAATGCTGGGTGTTACAAATACACATGTGTGCCAGTTACTTGCTTAGCTCCAACAACTTATAAAACGTATACAAATATAATTAAGGAACTTTATTTGTAGATGAATTTGTGGCGAGAGCAACCGATGGAAAAATTGTCGAAGATTCTCATATACAGTCATGTCTACCTTTGGCAGGTAATTATTCAACCAATTAGATAAACTTTTGTTTCTAATATTCTTCGTTGTTAACAATATTAACTCAATCATTTAGGCACACTATACCAAGAGAAACAGGACCTTGTGGAAGAAACATCAAAGAAGACTAAAATAACTCAAGCTAAGGACAAACAAGTAACTAAGGGTACAAAACTGAAATACTAGAGAAAAACTATTGTCATTACATAAACACTTAATCTTTGAAGTGTGTTCTTGTATGATTGATGGGGGTTTCTGTGCAACATTATCTGCAAAGAAGGCGAAGAAAATGAAGTCTAATAGCATATCTGATCCATCCCACCAACTTCCTGAAGTGGTTGTCAAGCATAACAAAGGTTAGTATTCTACATGAGACAATGGTGTTAATAGTTGTAAATCAAATCATCAACGATATAGGATATTATGCAAATACATTATGTTTGTCATTAACTAATTTTATTAATATTATCATCAACTTTTAGGCGAAAGAGTTCCACAAACACCAACACTCAAGTCAAGGAGTGGCAGAACAATCAGACAAAGAATATTGGACTAATGAAGTGAAAGATTTTATGAGACTTTGAAGAAACTTTTGTATGTACTTTGTACAATTATCTAGCTATGACTTTTGGCTCTACTAGCATTTTGAGGTTACCTTTTGTATGTACATTGTATATGCCTCGATGCAGTTTTTGTTTAATGTGATATGTATATATAACGCGTAATGTCTAAAAGGATACTTGAATAGTTTATATATAAATTATGTTGTGTAGATTGTTGCTCCTAGCTATACAAATTAAATACTCCTAACTGTATTACAATTGTGACCTATAAGTCATAGTATAATATGTTAACACTTAAAAATGATTCGACCAGCAGTGTTATTGGTCCCATAATTCACGAAGCAATTATGGAAACACCGCGTCCTACGCGGTGCAGAATTTCTAGTATATATATATATATATATATATATATAAATAGGGTTGGGTTAGGGTGAAAACACCCCTTAGTGTTTAAAATAGAAATGAATATTAACCATAGATCTAATTAATCTTGCGGTCCAGATTATATTGTGAATATTTGATCGGTTCAAGATATAAGATACTGTGATTCATACATGAAATGACCGATAAGGATATTTTTGTCCAAAAAAATTTCGGCTGATTATCTTCATCAACCTCCCTCCAAAAATAGCGCCCCATTTAATTGGAAATTAAATTACCGTATTATTTCTCTGCGAACTCAAAGGATATGATTTGATCTCACGAATCTTTGAACAATTAATATAATATTATTTCTAAGTGTATGAATTGGAAGTTGGAGGGTTTTAATTTGGAGATCTCTCATTTCAGCATTTGCGGCGGCGATACAAGTTTCTTGGGTTTGCGCAGAAAGGGGGGGATTCATACTAAGGTTCTAGGATTTTTTTTTTTTACTACTCTCTCCTTTCCTCATTTCCTGTGGTGAGGGCGAATCATACTAAGATTCATACGATTTTCTTGGCTTTGCGCAGGGAGACGACAATTCGTATCGAAGATCTAAAAAACCCTAGGATCTTACATATTTAATGGCGATTACCAAATCAAAGAGAGCTGGTATGTATATGTTGATGGTGTGGTTCATTTTTTATGAGCATTTTTTTTTCTGATGCGACCTGGATATGAACACTTGAATGTGTTTTCCGATTTGTGTTCTGGTTTCAAAATATATGAATAAGTATTGATAGGTGTGGTTATAAAAGATAAATTTGCTGATGAGTTGTAATATGTTAAGTCCAACACCGATCTATGTGTGAGACAGTAGAATGTTCCTTGAATTGTCTTTATCAAAAAATTGAATTTTATTAATGCGGGGGCCTACTGTTTTGTCGTTTGAAGTGTAGGTATAAAAAATTGAAGCGTCGTTAACTAGCCGTAGATTTTTTAGCTTTTTGTTGGTGAACCCTATATTTGTTTACTATTTGTGCTTGTGAGATACTATGTGGTTCACTAGTGAAGCCGAATGTGAATTCTAGTGAAAGTAAACAATTTTTTGTTTTAATGTGAATTCTAGTGTGCTTTGCGTCGGGGATTGGAGCAAACCTATAAACCCTAACTCTACTTGTCTATGTATGAATCACGTGTATGTGTTGGTTGAACCATATGTGATTTGAGCAAATATGTATGTACTGAAATGGGTATAAACTCTTTATTAAATTGTAATATGGTTAGGGCAAGGTGGTTCGAAGGAGAAAGGGAAACAGATTGCTACCAGCGACCCTGAAGATGACGTTTTAAAAGGTTATGTCTTCGTGTTTGTGTTTTTAATTTGGGTGTGCATGCTTTCGGCTGATAATAGTTGAAGTATGAACCAGCTAATGTGCAGTATGAATCATCATCAATTTGTTTCATTTGTTGTGATGTATGCACCAGCCCATTGGTAATATATAGATGTATTAACAAATATGGAGACTGGAAAATATGTAATATATGTTTGAATCAGTTTTGGGTTTTGTATTAACCATATTATTTGCAAATTTGGTTCATTTGTTGTGATGGATGCACCAATTTATTTTAAGCATGAATCATGGAAAATATATATTAAAAAAATTTGTGCGTGGATCATTTGCATGAATCATTTATAATACTGTCATCTAACGTTAGGAATTGTCGTGTGAATCACAGCATATATTGCCCAGAAGAAGGGTAAAGGTATAATGATTGGAGATAACAACTATGATGCAGATGAAAATAGAAAGAAAGAAGGTTTGGATAAAAATTCATATATAAATTTTTAAATATTGTTTTTAAGCAAAGAACTAAACTAATTTGCTCACCTTGTTGCAGTAAGGTCAAAGCATAGGAATGATGAATTCATGACGGCGATGAAGCGTGCTTTGATGGAAAGTATATTAGACGGTATGTGAAGACATTATGCTAATTTATACATTGATCTATATTTGCATTGTTAGATGGTTTAGTTGGTGGTTCTTGTGATGCAGGGGTTCTGAATAAGAGGAAGAAAATGGATGTCATGGAGAATCCCGAGCAGGAGACATCCGATGATTCGATAAAGGATGGTGGCTCTCCTGTTGCAGTTGTAAAAAAGACAAGGTATGAGAAACGAAAAGAGGGGATGGTGAACTATGAGGATTTGGTTGTAAGACCGTACGCTGATTATCCGACATTGTTCACGAGGACCACTCATTCTGTGTTAGTTAAGGCTATGGAAGATATGAACGAACAACAAAAGAATGCAGTGTCGTCTTTGGGTTTTGACCATTTACTGGATCTGACAATTAAGGAACTACCTGGGAAGTTGAATTACTGGTTGATTCATAGCTACAATGCTCGGGCATCAGAGATTGTTCTACCATCTGAAAAGACAATTCCAGTTAAACGATGATGCAGATGAAAATAGAAGGAAATAAAGTTTGAATCAAAATATCATGTATTAATTTTTATATTTTTAAGCGTAGTAAGAAATACAATTGTTCGTCTTGCTGCAGCACGGACAAAGCATAGGAATGATGAATTCCTGAAGGATATGAAGCGTGCTATGATGGAAGTATGTTAGAAGGTATGTAAACACATAATTTTAATTCGCAAAGATTAATGTATAATAGCATTGCTGGAATTTTGAATTGGCCTTCCTTATGATTTAGGGGTCTTGAATAAGAGGAAGAAAATGGATGTTGTGGAGAATTCTGAGCAGGAGACGTCAGATGATTCGATAGAGGATGGTGGGTCTCCTGTTGCAGTCGTCAAAAAGACTAGGTATGAGAAACGCAAGGAAGGGATGGTGAACTACAAAGAATGGGTTGTCAGACCGTATGAGGATTATCCGACATTGTTCACAAGGACCACTCCTTCTGTGTTAGTGAAAGCTGTGGAACAGATGAACGAGCAACAAAAACATGAATCACATAGTTCATTGCATGAATAATTTTACATGATTCTGAATTCATACATTTGATTCGTGTTGTATCAACGATTGATTCGTGCAATGTATTTTTGATTTGTACAATATCAAAACATAATTCATGCAGTTTACTGTGTATGAATCCAGACTTTGTTGATTCGTAGCGTTTTTGTTCACGAGAAATATTATATATCTATCCCATATTACATGTTACTAATTGAACGTTTTTTCTCCCCAAGTAAGATAATGATGAACTAATTATTTGAATGAATCCAAACAGTTATTACAGAAGCAAGTTTTTGTATTCAATTCTATGTGATGTTGCCGAATTAATCTGGAAAACAAATAAGTAGACATGGATAGTTAGAAGAGAGAATTGATGAGATTAATGTACAAGACGACTCCATGCGAAGCTGAAAAATTACGAATTGATTTCTGGATTCAAAAGTATTCTGTAATTTGCGTGTGCGGAAAAGATAATCTAAAAAATAAGTAGGTATTTTACGTGTAGCTTAGGATTTAATTTGCAAAGATATATTCTAATCTTTTTGATGATGTAAGGATATATTTTGATATGGAAAGAAAATAATGAATATATGGTAACCGATTGTGACAACTTAAAATGACAAAATAATCCTCCCATCTAATAGGCGTTAGTTTTAAAGCTTATATCTAGGATGAAATCAAGCCATAGGATCTAGGAAAATGAAAGGGCGAGATCCATTTTTATTTTATACAAAAATTTTTGTTTTTATTTTAGCCCACCTCTATATAAATATATATATAAAGCATCGAAATAAAACACCTATCATCAAAAAAGCTATGAAACCACTCACAATCATGTTCTAAGACTTGTTTCATAAATCTTCTGGCGAGACTAAACTTTCAACATAGACATCATGTGAAAATAAACCAACACAATCCTCGTGGCTGCTGATCCCAGTAACCTGATAACAGGAACAATAGCTGAGGTCGCGGAACACGTTATCCCGACAATCGTATACCCCCAAAATGGATCCACAATTTACCAAAATGTCTCCATTTAGACCTTTCACCAATGGTGGTTGAAGAAGCTCAAGAAGATGAGAAAGAGTCACCACTTTCTCCCAAGACTCCTTCATAACCCAAACTCGATAGCCTCCAATTTCATCATTAAAACATAGCACACAAAGGAAACCACCAAGCACACCCACCTTGCCATACTTCTCTTGATCAAAGGGAAGCTCAATCCTTCCAAACACCTCACTCTTCAAGTCCAAGAAATTAATAACTTTTTCAAGTCCGTTCTTTAAGTAAAGCTTCCCACCTGCAAACACCCCTCCTGGCCAACAGCGAACTAAATCATCGCAGAGCTCAATAGTTTTCCATGATTTTGTCTTTGAACTATAAACTTTACCAACGCTGGAGTTATAATCATGCACAATCACAAACACCTTGTACTCATCAATCGATTCAACCCAACCGAATTCCAAACGATCAATAAAGTCGGCATTAGAAATTTTTGGCAGTTTTTTGGAGATTCTAGTGGATGGGTTCCACAACTGAAATATATTTTCATCATTGACAATGCAGAGCAGCCCATTACAGCACCCTATAATTTCATATCCCGTCACTGTAGTATTTGTTGGATCAGCTAAAGGAGATAAAGGGATAGTATTTGTTGGTCCGCTCAAAATCGACAGCAGAGAACATTGCATAGGCCATTCATCTGAATTCTTCTGTGTAATGACCCTTTGTTGGGGGAAAGATGGGTTTTTCATCGAATTTTAATGATGGGTTTTGATGAATCGTTTGCTGCCAATTAAAGACCGCCATGATTTCGAAACGCACCTGAATCTCAACAATGATTTCACCGGCAGTCTTGGCAGTATTTCTCCAATGATTTCTTCCGGAAGATGGAGAGATGGCTGACTACTGCTTTCGATCTGCCGCTCAATCTTAACGAGTAGGCACGGCCCCATATTTTAAACAAATAAATATAAATATTAAATCGAATATGAATTACTATTATTTATAAATAAAGTACTTCCCTCTAATTACATAATAAAAAATTAAAATATAAAAATATATAAACACATCGATTTTAGTGGATCTGTTTTCCACTCAATTTTTATGAGTCATTTTTTCTCCACTTTAAACATATGTTTTAACTATTTATTAAAACTCATACCACCCTCATATTACAATATATATATAGTCTTATGGACGATAATGACCCTTTGTTGTGGGAAAGATGGGTTTTTTTTATTGAATTTTGATGCTTGGGTTGAATGAAATAGGGGTATAAACGAACCAAGTCGACTCGAAAAAAGCTCGTTCGAAATTCGTTTATTTTCTAAACGAGCTGAACCAAATCTTCACGAACCGAGCCAAAAATTAATAAAAAAAATTAAAAAAATTATGTGGTGTTTAGCTTCATCACTTTCAAAACTGAAACTTGCAGAAAGTAGCAACAACATAGAAAAGGAAATATATGCAGTAGATCAGAGAACTCTACAGTGAGGTCTCTTGTAATGTTCTTGTCGCAGCCCGCCCTAACTAAGGATAGTTAAGCCGAGTGATCTACGACTAGGGATGGAGTTAAAGAATAAGGGGAAGAAAGGGGCGTCATTTGGAAACGTAAAACTTACTCAACTTAAGAAAACTCATCATAAATACTCATTTAAACAGTCTATGAAAGACAACATAAAACTTAAT
This sequence comes from Salvia miltiorrhiza, assembly GCF_028751815.1. Taxonomy (NCBI): domain Eukaryota; kingdom Viridiplantae; phylum Streptophyta; class Magnoliopsida; order Lamiales; family Lamiaceae; genus Salvia; species Salvia miltiorrhiza. Next base: position 4,326,841 of record NC_080389.1, read on the forward strand.
TAATATCATTAATCAAGTTGTACATCATATGAAACCATTCTCTTAAGACTCAAAGTATGACATAACATACTATAACATCAACAACATCTTGCAGCGGAAAGTAGCTAGACATATGTATGAAGACATATTCTAGACAGGTTAACTATTTATTAACAACCCTGGAGACTCCGCTCATTGCAGCACCATCACCACATCAGCTCAACCTGCACATTTAGAAAACATATGCAGGGCTGAGTACAAAAGCACTCAGTGAACACATGCCAAACATCTCATCTCATCTCATGCTTATAAAGCTATAAATATTGTCATTGCCATTTCATATGCATAATACAAGGAATTTGTAGAAAGGCCCTGTATTAGCTAAACTCATTTTCATTTCCTCAAAGTTGTCTGCGCAGACTTTTCTCATCATGTAAGTATCATATCTGTTATAACATCAAGTACTGAGAGGGAGGCCTCCCTCTACAGCACTGTGATCGGCCAACCCGCTTGATGACTCACGACCACCTCAGTGTACACAAATCCTTACTAGTATCTACACTAGCATAGGACCGAATTCTTCATCTCAAGCAGATAGATAACATACCAAAACATCAAAAATTTGGCAATGCAATAACTTCAATATAGCATCCTTCATATAATAATTCCCTTCATTTCATTTCATAAAGAACCATTCATCATTTGATCATTTTCATAAAATCGAAACTTAACAATTATATCATATCATTCATTTCATTTCATATAAGAGGCCTGTATGCAGGGGATCTCTATATACGTGTTTAAGAAAGCCCAATTTGGCAATGCAATAACTTCAATATAGCATCCTTCATATAATAATTCCCTTCATTTCATTTCATAAAGAACCATTCATCATTTGATCATTTTCATAAAATCGAAACTTAACAATTATATCATATCATTCATTTCATTTCATATAAGAGGCCTGTATGCAGGGGATCTCTATATACGTGTTTAAGAAAGCCCACCTCGTTGTGTCTCTGTATCAATGAGTAACGTCACTCTCTCCCTCAAGTCGTTACTTCCCAAAAGGACCTTCATCGTTATGAAGAATCACTAAAAATTTCGGCATGACCTATTCATACATAATGTCAGCCACGAGATTTCAACGCGTGAATCTCACTACGTGAACTCGTCTCTCGACTCAAAACTTAACATCTTGACATCTCTTCAACGCAAACCAACAATTCAAAAATCATCTAAACTCTTTATCAGTAAACTATCATTTATACTCGAAACCAAATGTTCGAGTGTCAGATACCAACATTTATGTGCGTTAATCATAACTCTCACACTCACTCCAATTAGACACATAATCGATATCAAACTCAAATAATAAATTATATTTTTAACAATTTATCATGCTCATAATTCTAAATTAAATCTACAACTTAGTAATTAAATACTAAATTCAAACTTTAATTAATTAACATACTTCTCTAATTTATTTATCTCATTGAAACACAATATATCTAATTCATGCTATCTTCTCATACTTGGTCATTTTATATGCATTTCTCATGCAACTCAAAAAGCTCAATAACTCACTAATCATGCTCATCTCATAAATACTTAAATAATTCATATAGTCTTACTAACATAGCATTAACTCATATGCAGTACTAGTTCACTTACATGACTTCACATACTCCACATATCTCAACTTAATAAACCATCGAATAATTAGAAAATTTGTATTTAATGGAAATAAATTCCCAAAATTTAAATACAAATATTTTTAATTATTCTAAACACATTGGCATGCTCAAATTAACTCAATTAAAATCGAGCATCGCTCGTCTCTGGCCTTATGACTCGCGGCCTTCATCAAATTTGAACCTCGGTGTTCAAATAAATTTAAGTAAATTATACGTGCAATATTTAAATAAATATAACACATATATGTAAACTCAAATCATTCAAATAAAAATCAAATATTCACATCCGGGCATCAAACCATTCGGTCCTCATGCTTCTCGTTTCTAACATTTCTCGAAAATTCCCAAATTAATCTAGCATGCTCATGTGATATCGTAGAACACATATACGCAATAATATTAATCATGCAAACGTCCCAAACTTCACGAATTTAAATAATCATACTCTAAAAACTTATACAATTTTCGTGCTTGGAAAAATACGAATTTAATATATATCGATCCTAGCATGCCCCTAAGCACAAATATCAAGTCAAAACGATCAAATAAAAATCGAAAGACGAGCTAACGGACAAAAAACGGGGCTGCCCTCATGAGTTTCATAGCTACGGTTCGTTCCGTTCTTACTCTCTTCATTAAACATGCTCAACATCTACCCAAGAACAACATACTAAAATTTCACGACGATCCGACGTCGTTTCAAAATAAAAGTCGAGAATCGACGTTTTTCGACGTCGACGAAAATCGAAAAGAAAACCATCAAAACGTAGGTAGAGATGTTACCTACTTAAATACGTGATCGAAAAGATGATCGGGGCTCGTCTCGGCACTCAAATCGGAGCTCAAAAGCTCAAGCTTCTCAACAATGGTGTTACGTGAAGTGTGTGTGTGTTTCTAATGTGTTTTAGTGTGTGTGCAGCACAAATTAGTGTGTGTGTGTTGTGTGCAGCGTGAGTTAAGGGTAGTGGGTGGTTGGGGGGTGGTTTTGGTAGGGTAGGCCTAGATATTTAGTCGTTAAATATCTCGTTTCGTCTCGTCTCGTTTTAACGACTAACTACCCATACTCTTCGTTACTCGCCCTCTCAACTCCTACTCACTTTTATTACACTCGTAATTCTATATAAATATAGAAAATACAAGCTCGTTCTCGAAATTCTGATAAACGAGATCTACACGTTTATCGAGAAATCCCGATTCACTATTCACTCGTCGTCCAAAAATAAAAACTTTCATTATTGGACTCGTATCGAAAAACTAAGAATATTTCTCGACGACGTGCACGTAAGATTTTGAAAGTCGACAAAAAGACAAAATAGCAGTATTTTACTATTCATCGTCAAAAAGTCAAAAAATTCAAAAACGTCTTAACGGACTCAGATCTCACTTCCGAGTTCACCGTTCTCATTCAAATAATTATATCGAATTATTCAAATACTCAAACTCAAATACGGATATAAAATCCCACATCATTCTCACATCATCAAAAGAACATCTCAACATCTTAAAAATATAACAACAAAACTTCATATAACTCCTCATCTCTATACAAAATAAATAAAACAAGGGATCTAAACCCTAATTACTCAAACTCAAGCAATTAAACACGTCATCAAAAGCCCGGGTATTACAGTTCTATGATAAGGAATTAAAGTGCTCTATTTTATTCTCAAAAAGAAAGAAGTTTTTGGCGTTGAAAGATAGCAGGGGTGGTGACGTTGGGATTGGCCGGGTCGGAGGCGGAGGAGTTGTCGTGTGCTAGATTTATGTTAGTTAACATTAACATTACCGATGGAAACGTCAGTCAACAAAAATTAATAAAAAAAAAATAAAAAAATTACCGAATGTCGTTAAATCCATCGGTAAATCATTTCCGTTGGCATTTCCATTGTTGAAAGTGTCGACTTCATCCATGCCAATCATTCGTGGTTAATACATCACTTTTTCGTCGGTAATCACTTATGAACGTGTGATCATCGGTGATTCTATCGGTGTCCAACTGCATATCTTGTAGTGGATCTCAACTAATTATTAAAACGGATACCCCCAAATTATAATACATTTTTTTATAGACGAAGATGAGTATTTTTTTTTTTCAATCAAATCTATCAAACAAAATAAACACCTTGAATTTTCTTTGCCGCCGGAACAAGACAAACTCTTGGGGAAAGCAAACATTAACATTCTATTTGCAACAAGTCTCACCTAAATGTGACCAAGGTAAACTCGTGCTTCTGTATGTTAATCTTCAATTTTTAGATGATAAGATACACTTCTAAGAGCTGTCAAAGGAATCAAATGCGACAGATTCCCTGAAAAGAGTTCTACAAAAGATATAAATTTTTGCTTAATTAAATTCCGACACTTGTGGAAATTATAAGGCATTGGATGTGACACGAAATAATCAAAACATGCCCCATCATAAGCTATGGACATAAATCACGTATTAAAAACGGGAATAAACATTATGATAAGGAATTAAAGTGCTCTCTTTTATTCTCAAAAAGAATATTAATGAAGTAGGGAGCTGAGGTTAAGTTCAACCAATCTCAACTCTATAAAAATTAACTTCTCGACAATCACTTTAGGCTGCGTTTACTTTGATGGATAAATTTATCCATGGAAAATGATGGATAACACAAATTTATGCTTTTAAATGTCTCTTTCCCTTTCCAACATTTAACACAAAAAGAGATGCTCACAATTTTTCCTTCCTTATTTTCACTTCAAAGTGGATAATATTATCCCTCCATTTTGGTGTGATAATATTATCCATCCTTGAAGTGAAAATAAGGAAGGAAAAATGGTGATCGAGCATCTCTTTTTGTGTCAAATGTTGGAAAAGGAATGAGACATTTAAAGGCATAAATTTGTGTTATCGATCATTTTCCATAGATAAATTTATCCATCAAAGTAAACGCGGCCTTAGAAACAATACGCATCCGTTTAGGTATATTAATCAAATCGAACTATATATAAGTGAACATAATTGTGAAGAAATAGTATACTACAAAATCACTCATGATCATACTCAAGGTTTTGTTTCCATCTTTCATAAATCTTCTGGTGAGACTAAACTTTCAACATGGACACGTGAATCGTAACAAACCTCATGACGACGGCGGAACACATTACTTCCGGGATCGTAAACCAACAAAGTGGATCCACAATTGAGCAAAATCTCTCCCTTGCGACCCACCAGCAATGGTGCTGGTTGAAGAAGCTCAACAAGATGAGCAAAAGTCGTCACTCTCTTCCAAGACTCCTTCATAACCCAAACTCGAATGACTTTTGTAAAAACGTCAATATAACATAGCACACAAAGTAAGCCACCAAGCACACCCACAAACCAGTACCATTTCGTGCAAAACTCGTGATCGAAGGGAAGCTCAATCCTTCCAAACACCTCACTCTTCAAGTCCCAGAAAATAATATATTCTTTATTTCCGTAATTCCTCTAGTAAAGCTTCCCACCTGCAAACACCCCTCCTCGCCAACAGTAATCTAAATCATCACAGAGCTCAATTGTTTTCCATGATTTTGTCTTTGAACTATAAACTTTACCAATGCTGTAGTTATCTATCCCTTGGTAATAATCATAATCAACCAAAAGCACAAACACCTTATACTCATCACTCGATTCAACCCAACCGAATCCGTAATTACGAACATGGCCGGGACTAGAAATTTCTGGCAGTTTCTTGGAGGTCCGAGTCGATGGGTTCCACAAGTAAACTCTTTCTGGCGGTTTGCTGAGAACACAGAACAGCCCATTACAGCATCCCCAACTTTGAAGTGGCAGCAATGTAGTAATCTCTAGATTATCAAGTGAATATCGACTAATAGGTCGTTTCCTCAGCAACGACTGTAGAGAACATTCCTCAAGCCTATCACACTTAGTCGTCACTCTAATGAGCCTTTGATGGGGGAAACATGGATTTTTTATTGAAATTTGATGATGGGCTTTGATGAAGCATTTGCTTCCTAGACCGCCATGTTTTCGAAACGCACCTCAATCTCAACAGTGATTTCACCGGCAATATTGACAGTATTTCTTCGATGATTTCTTCTGGAAGATGAAGAGATTGCTGATTTTTTCTTCTTCTTCGTCCTCTTCTTCCTCTTCTTCTTCTTCTTCTTCTTCTTATTCTTCTTCTTCTTCTGCCTATTCTAGCACTTCTTGAAAGAAATTGTTGAACTTTCTTCTCATTCTTCATCTATGTTAAAAGTTTCCATGACACTAATGAAATCAAAATAAAGAAGAAGAATAGCAAATCAACTATGAGCTGGTGGTTACCTTAGCAAGACCAAAACCGGCAGTGATCATGGGCGATGATGGTACGGGTCAGGGGCTGCGCTGCAGCGCTAGGTAGCGAGTCGCGATGGTGTTAGGCGGCTTTTAGGTTTTAGGATTTTTGCTCTTGAAGAGGCCATCGTTTGGTTTTTGTATTTACAATAAATAGTTTTATGAGTTTTAGGAATAAGAGAAATGGGCTCTATCCGATTAAGAAGGTTTTTCCCAATTTCAAGATTTTTAGTGTGTGTGATTTATTTTTGTTTTTTTTCATTGAGAATGAATATGGGCTCCAAATTCTAATCCATAATATAAAAGTGATACTAATTGTTATGAGTAAAAGTGAGAGGCACCCACACCCAAAGACTCTTCTTTGTGAGAGGTCTTGGGTTCTATCTTGTCTGCGTACAATGATGTTTTCCCACTTTTATATGGTGTTATTAGAGATCTAGAAATTTATTTTTCATTGTTGTAGGGGCAATTTTTGTTTTATTTGGTATTGCATCTACCGCTCCTTCTCCAGTATTTACGATGGGTGTTCGCGGTGTTGTAGGGGCAATTTTTGTTTTATTCTGTATCGCATCTACCGCTCCTTCTCCAGTATTGACGATGGGTGTTCGCGGTTTGGATTGATGCGGGATGACACTAAAACCAAACCAAATCATAAAGTATTTTTTTAGATTTTAATAAACCAAACCAAATTATATTAGTATCGAAACCAAACCAAACAGAAACGTATTAATACAACTAGTATACGACCATTCGTGCGATGCACGACGGACATCGAAATTAAGAGGTATTCAGACTATAAAATTTAAGGAGATGGGTAAATTTTAAATAAAAATATCCTTAAATTTTATGAAAATTATTTTAATACACATAATTTTATGAAAAATCTTTTAATGTAGGGGATTCAAATATTACATGAAAATTATTTACATGCCTAGTTTATATATGGATTGGTTATTGTGAAAATTATATTTTTAGTAAGAATGTGAGAATATTGTATTGAATTTATAAAGGTATTGCATTTAAAATATATATATATTACAAAAAAAATTATTGTTAGATTAAATAAAGAGTTAATATATAAAACTATCCACTTTCATATTGTAAAGATAAAAATTGTCCACTAAGATTAAAATAATAAAAACTGTCCACTTTTTGATTGAAAAGACGGAAATACCCTTCTTTAAAAATATGTACTATCTCTCTTTCTCTCCAGGTACGCATTCTCTTTCTCCTCTCTCTCTCTCTCTCCACTCTCTTTCTTTCTCTTCTCCCTCACGGTACACTCCCTTCCCCATTCTCTCTCTTTCTCTCCCTCCCTCCCTTCGAGCTCAGATCGTCGGCGAAGCGCCGCCTCAGCCTCGTCGCCTCCGCCATCTCCTGCTTCGCCCCCCGCCGCGAAGCGTCGCCGCCCCCGGCCTCGTCGTCTATGCCCTAGCCTCGTCGCCTCTGCCATCTTCTGCTTTACCCCCCGCAGCAAAGCGCCGCCGCCCCGGCCTCGTCGTCTCTGCCCCGGGCTCGTTGCCTCCGCCATCTCCTGCTTCACGCCCCGCCGTGACTTTAGCCTCCGTCCGCCACCAATTCCTTCAAAGTAGAGGAGGATGAGTGTAGCGGCGCTTCGAGTTCCACGGGGTTTTCCCCCTTCGCCGCCAGCAGTTCGGCGCCTTGTCGCCGATTTTCAGTTTTCCGTTAATCTGAGGCAAGGATCTGGTGGTTTGGGACGAGAAGCTTCTCAAACTTCACTCTCATTTGTTTTTGATTTTGGATCTGATTTGTTGTTTTTCGTTCATATGACTTTTTTGTTCATCTGATTTGTTTTTGATTTGTTTCTAATTCAGTTTTCCGTTCATCTGATTTGTGCTTATATGCACTAACAGGTTCTGATTCAGTTTTCCGTTCATCTTGTGTTTATCTGAATGTTCAATAAGGATCAGGGGAAGGTTGAAGAGTGCAAGTTGAAGGTTGTGTATGTTACACCTAAACAACCGCCATCTCCAGTTGCAGAGGAAGCAGATGAGGGCTTTTCGTTCTAAGATCTGTTGAGATTGTTGATTCAGATATTGAATGCTGAGATTGTTGATTCGAAGGAATTGTTGTATTTTGATCGTAGATTGAATTGATTCGGATAATATTTTATTGTATTTTGATTGTTGATTTAGATGAATTGATGTATTTTAATGGTAGATTGAGTTCACAACGTAATTTTCTTGAATTCACAATTAGATTTATGAATTCACAACGTAATTTTCTTAAATTCACAACTTAATGTTTTTAAATTCACAACTAGATCCATGAATTCACAATCAGCTTGATGAATTCACAACTTAATGTTCTTGAATTCGCAACTAGCTCGTTGAATTCACAACTTAATATTTTTGAATTTACAACCAAATTTATAAATTCACAACCAAAATAAATTCTAATTTTAATTGTGAATTCAAACTTTAAAAACCCCAAATTCACAACTATTTGAATTCACAACCAAAATAAATTCTAGTTGTGAATTAAATTTTAATTGTGAATTCGACTGGTTGTTAATTCACAACCAAAAAATTCTGATTGTGAATTAAATTTTTGTTGTGAATTCGACTAGTTGTGAATTCACAACCAAAAAATTCTAATTGTGAATTAAATTTTAGTTGTGAATTCGACTGGTTATGAATTCACAACAAAAAATTTCTAGTTTAGGGTTTAGGTTTGAGGGTTTAGGGTTTAGGGTTTAGAGTGGGTTTAGGGTTTAGAGTGAATTTAGGATTTAGTGTTTAGTGTTTAGGTTTAGGGTTTAGGGTTTAGGATTCACAACTAGGGTTTACGGTTTCAGTTCAGTTCAATTGTGAATTTACTGTTTCAGTTAAGTTGTGAATTCACAATCATATTAATTCACAACTAAGGTTTAAGTTTAGGATTTAGGGTTTAGGGTTTTAGTTCAGTTCAGTTGTGAATTTACTGTTTCAGTTCAGTTGTGAATTCACAATTGTAATAATTCACAACTAGGGTTTAGGGTTTAGTGTTTCAGTTTAGTTCATTTGTGAATTCACAATCGTAATAATTCACAACTAGGGTTTAGGCTTTCAGTTCAGTTGTGAATTTACTGTTTCAGTTCAGTTGTAAATTCACAACTAGGGTTTAGGTTCAGGGTTTCAGTTCAGTTCAGTTGTGAATTCACAATTGTAATAATTCACAACTAGGGTTTAGTGTTTCAGTTCAGTTCAGTTGTGAATTTACTGTTTCAGTTCAGTTGTGAATTCACAATCGTAATAATTCACAACTAGGGTTTAGGTTTAGGGTTTAGGTTTTAGTTCAATTCAGTTGTGAATTCAAAACCAAAAAAATCTGGTTGTGAATTAAATTTTGATTGTGAATTCGACTTGTTGTGAATTCACAAACAAAAAATTCTGGTTGTGAATTCGACTGGTTGTGAATTCTCAATTCACAACCAGTGTGAATTTACAACCAAAAAATTTTGGTTGTGAATTCATACTAGTTGTGAATTGCGGGATTTTTTAAAGGGGTGATGTAAAGTGGACATTTTTTTAATTTTTAATGTGGAAGGGTATTTTGGTAACAGTGGCCATTTTTTAATATTTTTATCTTAGTGGACAATTTTTAATTTTACAATATGAAAGTGACCATTTTAAAAATTCACTCTTAAATAAATATAAATCATATGTTCAATTCTACTTTTTTTTACATGAAAAATAAATTGTAGATCTATGAATTTATCTCTTTTTTCTATTAGGTTAAAGAATTCTAAAATAAACCAATATAAATTCCTACACCAAGTTGGATTTTAAAAAAAATATTAAAATTAAAACTCATGTAAAACTCAATTGTATATCATTAAATTTCATATTTTTATATACAACCAATACGAAATAATCTATTGAAGCAATCCAAACATACGAAAAAACATATGAAAATAATTAAATGCACTATGGTCCGTATCTCTCTACACTAATAACAATAAAAAAAACCATAAGTATAACACAAAAACAAATTATGAAAATTAAACTCATGCAAGTTTAAAACATGAATATAGTGAAAAAATAAAGTAAAAACTTGAAATAAAAGAGTAATAAAAATAATTGCAGCCTTGCATAATAAAATGTACATAATTTTCATGATTTCATAAAATATTTTATGCAAATAACAAAAGATGAAAAAACTAATTTTCTTTATAAAATAAGAGAGAGAAATAGATTAGTTTAAAAAAATTAATTTGAATATCTTCTTTTTATTTTAAAGTTTTTTATATACTTTTAATTATAAATTAAATTAAAGCTCATGTCGTGATATTTAATATGATATGCGTATCAAATTTTAAATTAATTTAACTGTATAAATTTTAGGAAAAACAAAAATTCAAAATGTAAAAAAAAATTAAAGAAAAAAAAAACAAAAATTGAAAACTTGCAAAGAGAAAGAAAAAGAAAAATAGAGAGAGAGAGAGAGAGAGAGAGAGAGAGAGAGAGAGAGAGAGAGACGGTGAGTTGGTTAGAAGTGAGAGAAGTTGGTTAAATTTAGAGAATAATAGAAGAGAGAAAATTTGGCGTTAAAAAATTACCGTTCTATTGATCTTTTATTTTATATAGAGATTTGGTTTGCGGTCTACATATATTTTTTCATTTTTCTATTTAATAATAATTCAAATCAAATATCTATAAAGTACTTTAAAAAATGAATATATGATATCATACAAAAATAAAAATAAAAATATTGAAACACATGAAGAGCAATCTAAGACATAAATTAAATATGTCAATGTGTCTCTAACACAAAGGGAGCAATCTAAGAAAATTGTCTCTTCTTTAAATCCACGCAATGCTCTGTAATTATTGTTTTCCATGATTTTGTCTTTCAACTATAAACATTACCAATCCCCTGGGAATCATAATAATCAACCACAAGCACAAACCCCCAATTCCTAGCATTGCCGACATAAGAAATTTCTGGAAGTTTCTTGCAAATTCAAGTGGACGTACAAGTGGATTCCTCTTGATTGATTGATTGATTGAAAGCGAATTATTATTGTTTAGCAATTAGTTGGCAAAATAGTATTTTTTATTTAATTTCTTATCAATGGTAATTAAAAAAATGAAAGCAAATAATTCAAATTGTCAATAATTTAACATATCAAGTCAAATCATAGTATTTTTTTAGTTGAATAAATTCAATGATAGTAAGGGGATTCTTCGAATTTAATTGGTCCGTCAAAGAACATTTTAATTAACAATAACTTAAAATATCAAAATTTTATTTATCTAAGTGATAAATTTTATTAAATTTTTATTATCTAAAGATTAATATTTTTTATACTATATATTTATATTATTTGAATGACTTCTATTCTACATATTGGAGTAATAAGTTGTGTAATAGTGAACTAAAAAAAAGTAGATTTAAACATGAGAATTAATTAATAAAATACTATTACTCTCTCTGTCTTATTACAAATATCTCACTTTTCATAATCGGATGTTCCGTTACAATTGTCTCATTCTTTTTGTGACACATATTCTCTCTCTATACCTATTATTAAAATAATTTACACCACTCACTTTATCTAATAATTACACTTTTTTTAATCTTGTGACCAAAAGTAATGGGACATTTGTAATGGGATGAATGAAGTATATGATTTGATATATTAAGATATTGACAATTTGGGTTTTTTTGTTTTTTGTGTTAATGTTTTTATTAGCTTGATATTTGGCCAAAATTTGGATTAGTAGCTAAATCAGATAAAATTAAAAGTTTAGTAATTATCAGTTCAAAGTTTGTGTGCAATATCAAAATTAGACGAAAGTTCAGTATTTTATACAATTAACCATATTACTAAGTTAATTCATGTGTATTGATTTGTACCTGTCAACTTTGGAAAGGTGATTTCATGGAAGAGTAGAAACAGAGATCAGAAAGGAGAAAGTTTAATTGGATTTCCATGTTTTGGGAGAGCAAATAATGACTCCATTGAACATATTCTCGAGAAATCACATACTGCGAAATTGTTCATTATCATTTTCTAATGAACAACGCCGCACGCCGATTTCTGCGCAAGTCTTAACGGAGGCAGAAGAATGAATCAACACCGCAAATTGTTCATTAGAGGCAGCTTTCAACGCCGCACGCCGATTTCTGCGCAAGTCTTAACGGAGGCAGAAGAATGAATCAACACCGCACGCCGGCCGTCTAATTGACACGCCGCACGCCGGCCGTCTCCGCTGCTGCTGTGCTCATATCTGCGGCTGGCTAAGGGATTCTTCGTTGTTAAATTTTTTACGATGGAAGCGAAAAAGAAAGCTAAGGGGAGTTCTTTTCTCCAACTGTCAATCGGCCACGTACGCTTCCGTGAATGGACTAGGTATTTCGATCCGTATAAGGAAGTGTCGTCTCTGGCTCAGGTATGGGTTCGGATATATTATCTTCCTGTCGAGTTATGGACTCCGGTGATTATTGCTGGTATAGGTCGTGTGCTTGGTCATCCTATGCGAATTGATAATGCCTCCGCAACTGGTCATGTGGGACACTTTGCGCGGGTTTTGGTGGAACTTGACATGGCTTTGCCTATTCTCAACTCGATGTACATTGATGACGGCGATAGATCGTTCTACATTGAGTTTGGTTTTGAATCTATGCCCCTTTTTTGCTCGCGTTGTAAACTTACAGGTCATTCAACGGATAAATGCCGGAGAGCTGATAGGGCCACGAGCAAGCAAAAGATCTCTGAGCCTCCTGCTGTGGTTGTGAAGAATCTTGATAAGGGAGAGGGTCCGATTCCTGCATGGCAGCCCAAAGTTGATATTCTTAAACCTCTATCAGGTCCTGATCTTCTAGACGCGGCTACAGTAAAAAATGATCTCCCTCTGGCGGGGGATGCTAACCGATATCAAGCGCTAGATGAGGATGAGGAAGAGGAAGTGGAGGAGACTATCATTGCGGACTCCAATTATGAAGCAGAGGCTTTACATGAGGAAGAAAATGATAGGTCGCCTTACACGGAAAAGGCTAGTGATAAGGAGGGCTCGAATGTAGAGGGAACTTTGGAGTTGGATTCTGGAACGAATAGTGGAGCTGTGGTAGAGCAACAAACGGTAGTTGGGGCAGAAGATTCAGCGAGCCAGCAGGTTAATTCGCCGATTAAGGAAGTTGATTTTGATAATAAATCCATTCCTTCTCCGGATGACATGGCGAGTCGTATTATTAGGTTAGAGGAGCAAGTTAATCAGGGGATGCAGCTGCTCTCGGAGCAGAAGCGCGGACGTGGTCGTCCAAAGGGCTCGGTTAAGGGACGAGAGCCTATACATGCAATTCCGGAAGGTTGTATTAAAAGTCGTCTTAGGAATGCGGAAGAAATGGGTAACAAGCCGAGGGAGTTTGTGGTTGACGTCACCAATAGGCCTAATATGATTGCAATGAATAATGTCATCCATAGGCGTTGGTCGGATGATTTGGATAATGATCCTGACTTTCCTTTTTAAGTTGTTCTCCTTCGCTTTTTAAGTTTTGTGCCCTTAGTCTGCATCTTGTGCTTTCAAGGGATGTTTTTTCTTTTTCACTTTATAATAAACCTCAATTTAATAATAATTTTCTAATGAACAACCCTTATAATTAAAACCTTAGGAACTTTGACGTAGGAATCTTCATAGTTGGACACTGCAGCAATCACTTATAGCATCCCTGCAATATCAAAACGCCAGTTTATATTATAATTCAAAATTCTTTCAGTTTTCTTGCACAAATTGCAGTACATATTGATATAAAATACCTAAGAGTCAAGGCACTTTCACAAGAAAGACAAAATAGAGCTAAAATTAAAAGAAAAAATGATATTGTTCTGCCTACTATGTTTTTTGTAATCAAGCAAGGCACTTTCACAAGAAAGACAAGATCTCAAAATATATATATAAAGCTTCAATTCTTAAGAAATAAAACACATCATAAAAAAAGGTATGAAACCACTCACAATCATGTTCTAAGACGTTGTTTCATAAATCTTCGGGCGAGACTAAACTTTCAACATAGACACAATGTGAAATGATATTGAGTTTGCAGAACACATTATCTCGACAATCATAAACCAGCACAAAGGATCCACAATATACCAAAATGTCTCCATTTAGACATTTCACCATTGGTGGTTGAAGAAGCTCAAGAAGATGAGAAAGTGTAACCACTTTCTCCCAAGACTCCTTCATAACCCAAACTCGAATGCCTCGAATGCCTGTAATTTGATCATTAAAACATAGCACACAAAGGAAACCACCAAGCACATCCACAATGCCATACATGTCTTGATCACAGGGAAGCTCAATCCTTCCAAACACCTCATTCTTCAAGTCCAAGAAAATAATTTCTTTATCTTGGTGGTTCTTCCAGTAAAGCTTCCCACCTGCAAACACCCCCCTTCCCCAACTTACACGTAAATAACCGGATAGCTCAATTGTTTTCCATGATTTTGTCTTTGAACTATAAACTTTACCAACCCAGTTATCAATCCCTCGGTAATAATCATAATCAACCAAAAGCACAAACACCTTATACTCATCACTCGATTCAACCCAACCGAATCCGTAATTCCGAACATGGCCGGGACTAGAAATTTCTGGCAGTTTCTTGGAGGTCCGAGTGGATGGGTTCCACAAGTAAACTCTTTCTGGCCGTTCGCTGAGAACGCAGAACAGCCCATTACAGCATCCCCAAATTTGAAGTGGCGCCAGCAATGTAGTAATCTCTAGTGAATATCGACTGATAGGTGCTTCACTCAGCAACGACTGCAGAGAACATTCCCCAAGTGTAATGAGCCTTTGATGGGGGGAAGATGGATTTTTTATTGAATTTTGATGATGGGCTTTGATGAAGCGTTTGCTTCCTATTAAAGACCACCATGTTTTCGAAACGCACCTAAATCTCAAGAGTGATTTCACCGGCAATATTGACAGTATTTCTTCGATGATTTCTTCTGGAAGATGGAGAGATTGCTGATTTCTTCTTCTTCGTCCTCTTCTTCTTCTTCTTCTTCTTCTTCTTTTTCTTCTTCTTCTTCTGCCTATTCTATTTTCCGCATTCTTCATCTATACAATAATGAAATCAAAATAACGAAGAAGAATACCTTAGCAAGATCAAAACCGGCGATAATCAAGGGCGATGATGGTACGGGTCAGGGGCTACGCGGCTCTGAACAACGGTGCGACATGGAGAAGCGGCGGCGCGGTTAAGTTTGCCCCTTAAAAAAAGGGTTAAGCATGAGATTCAAAGGCGTGGAACCAAAATAAACCCTAAAATTGATAAACTGCGGTGAAGATTTTTACTAGAGAAATAGTTTTATCAGAGAAATGGGCTCTATCCGATTAACAAGAGGGTTTTACCCAATTTCAAGATTTTTTAGTGCGTGTGATTTATTTTTATTTTTTTCCGTTGATAATGAATAAGGGCTCTTCAACATTTGATCATCATTCAAATCAGAAGTTTCTTGACCAATGCTTATATTTTTCTTTTCTTTCATCAACTCCTTCCATATAAATATAATTGATCATTACTTCTTTTGATACCGCTATATTTCTATTTAATTTTTTTTACTTTATCTTTAATTAATAGGGCAAATAGCATCAAAATCCCCATACTTTCCCCGTTTTCGCATATTTCCCCTGACTTTTGAATTTCGCGATAGAATGCTTAACCGTTGATAAAATTCGCAATTTTCTCTTAATGAAGTTTCCGGCAACTAACTACAATGACGTGTCACCTATGTGGCATTATTTTGCTGAGTCATTTAAGTAAGATTGCTGAGTCACTTAAATGAAACGAAAACGTCGTCGTTATCCTCTCCAATTAATTAACTTGTCGAACACCCTCTCCACGCCCAGCCACCTCCCTCCTCCTCTGGCAGCCTACTGCCTCCGTCTCCCTCCGCCGCCGAAGACCGCCAGCAAAGCTCCCATCCATCTAGCTCTCTCACTCACATACAAACCACCATCTTCTCTTTTCTCTCCTCCATCTGGTGCTGTCTCTCTCCCTCTAGCGCTTCACTACCATCGCCGCTGGACTACACCACCGGTTGCCGCCTTCTCTCCGCGCACCCCGGTCAGCCGAGTCACCGTCAACCGCTGCCGACGCCGCACAAGCTCGCGCCCTAGCTGCTGCCCTCAGCCTGCCCGACGTGCAGCCGGACTCCAGCCGCTCGCAGGTCCCTCTCGTTCCTCATTCGAAGCTTCAAGGTATTGAAGCTTGGAGTCCATGGCTGCACATAACTCGGCCCTCGTGGCTGAAATTCCACCGGGATGATGACGAGAAAGACTTGGATTTGGCTGAAGAAGAAGAAGAACCCAAGAAGAATAACCCTAATTAGAGTAACAAATCAATTTTCCCCTAATTTTCTATGTTGGATTACATTTAAATCCCTAAAAAAGGATAAAACGACGACGTTTCACGGTATTAACTAAAACTACGTCGCTTACTACGCCGGAATTTAATCCTACGTGGATTTCCGGGCTCCATGTCAGCATTACTTAAATCGCCGGCCAATTTTAAGGGAGAAACACGAACGGGATTTAAGTTCAAGGATTCTATCGCGAAATTTAAAAGTCAGGGGAAATATGCGAAAACGGGGAAAGTATGGGGATTTTGACGCAATTTGCCCTAATTAATACTCCCCCCTCCCATTTAACATGACATATTTAGGGATGGCAATTTACCCGCGGGTAATGGATATCCGCGAAAACCCGAACATATTAGGGTGGGTTTGAGAGGCATTTGATATCCACGGATAGTTTCGTAGTTGCAATTCACTATCTATTTAGTTCGTGGGTATGGATTTGGATACTTACTATCCATACCCGCGAAACCCGTTTACCCGCAAAAAATATCCACAAAAATACCCGTCAATTATCCGTGAAATACCCATCAAATACCCACAAAAAAATCCTAAAAATATGGGCCTTGAATATACATTTGAGATATAGGCCAACATATCATATCTTAAAAAAAGACCCTAACATAATCTAAACCTAAGGCCCAAACACTAATTCAGCCATTGGAATTTTATATTTTAGTTGATGAATTTGGATTTAAACTTTGTTATTTGTGTATTTCAACATGGATGAAGGATGTGGATTTGAACTCTGTTATTTGTGTTGATTTTTTTATTTTGTATTAAATTTGTTATAAATTTATATTTAAATTTTGTTTCGTGGGTATCCGATGGATAGCGGGTGGGGGTATCCGACGCATAGCGAGTGGCGGATACCCGACGGATAGCGGGTTGGCGGATACCCGATGGGTAGCGGGTATCCGCGGGTAGCGGGTTTGGATACCATTTGATATCCATGGATAGTTTCGTGGTTAAAAATCACTATCCATTTAGTTCGCGAGTATGGGTATGGATAGTCACTATCCGTACTCGTTGTACCCGATTGCCATCCCTAGACATATTTGTCATTATGAGATGTCCTATTTTTCCATTTCGAAAAAGAAAACCCATTATCTCATAAAAGTTGTGGACTCCACTAATTTCTATCAATTTTATCTTTTAATCACTCTTGTTTTCAATAACTGTGGAAGTATACTTAATGGGACGAAGAGAGTATATGCTAATATTTTAAATCAAACTTTTATTTCATACACGAGATATTATATAAGGACAAGATTTCCATGATCTTTTTATGGAAGCAAAAGCTCCCATGCGCTCTGACTTGCCGTACGAGCGAGTCGGGTCGGCCCAAACTCGATACGAATCAAACCAAAATTTTATCCAAATTCTAATCCATAATTTGCTAATATAAAAGTGATAATTGTTATGAATATATATAAAAATATTATAAAAAAATAATTTTTATTTTCTTTTACATGTTGATGTATAATGATGTTGAATTTAATATATAATTCTGACAATGACTCATATTTCAACATTTCAACTTTTGTTTTATTCGGTATTGCGTCTACGGCTCCTTAAAGGGAGCAATATAAGAAATTAAATCACCTACAAAGCACCTTAAATTATTGTTTTCCATGATTTTGTCTTCGAACTATAACCTTTACCAATCCCCTGGGAATCATAATAATCAACCACAAGCACAAACACCTTATACTCACCACTCGATTCAACCGAACCAAACCCCCAATTCCTAGCATTGCCAACATAAGAAATTTCTGGAAGTTTCTTGCAAATTCGAGTGGATGGGTTCCACAAGTGCATTCCTCTTGATTGATTGATTAATTGAAAGCGTATTATTATTGTGTAGCAATTAGTTGGCAAAATAATATTTTTTATTTAATTTCTTATCAATAGTAATTAAAAAAAAAAAATGAAAGCAAATAACCCAAATTGTCAATAATTTAATATATAAAATCAAATCATAGTATTTTTTAGTTGAATAAATTCAATGATAGTAAGGGGATTCTTCGAATTTAATTGGTCAGTCAAAGAACATTTTAATTAACAATAACTTAATATATCAAAAATTTATTTATCTAAGTGATAAATTTTATTAATTTTTTATTATCTAAAGATTAATATTTTTTATACTATATATTTATACTATTTGAATGACTTCTATTCTATATATTGGAGTAATAAGTTTTGTAATAGTGAACTAAAAAAAAAAAGTAGATTTAAACGTAAGAATTAATTAATAAAATACTATTACTCTCTCCGTCCTATTACAAATGTCTCACTTTATCTAATAATTATACTTTTTTTTAATCTATGTGACCAAAAGTAATGGGACATTTGTAATGGGACGGATGAAGTATATGATTTGATATATTAGGATATTGACAATTTGGGTTATTTGCTGTGTGTTTTTTTTATTAGTTTGATATTTGGCCGGAATTTGGATTAGTAGCAAAATCAGATAAAATCAAAAGTTTAGTAATTAGTAGTTCAAAGTTTGTGTGCAACATCAAAATTAGACGAAAGTTCAGTATTTTATACAATTAACCTTATTAATAAGTTAATTCATGTGTATTGATTTGTACTTGTCAACTTTGGAAAGGTGATTTAATGGAAGAGTAGAAACAAAGATGAGAAAGGAGAAAGTTTAATTGGATTTCCATGCGTTTCGGGAGAGCAAATAATGACTCCATTGAACATATTCTCAAGAAATCACATACTGCGAAATTGTTCATTATCATTTTCTAACAGAGACCGAAAGCATAAATCTCCCAGTAATGCAAAGTAATGAAAGTGTGCAAAATATGAAGATGAGATATCACAACATAAAGAAACAGCAAAAAAAAAAAATCTAAGCGCACCGTCGAATTTCGGAAAGCGAAATAGTTTTCATGTAGCAGTAGTACAAACACAAGAAGAGAAAAAACACCAAATTCATAAGATTAC
This sequence comes from Salvia miltiorrhiza, assembly GCF_028751815.1. Taxonomy (NCBI): domain Eukaryota; kingdom Viridiplantae; phylum Streptophyta; class Magnoliopsida; order Lamiales; family Lamiaceae; genus Salvia; species Salvia miltiorrhiza. Next base: position 4,346,150 of record NC_080389.1, read on the forward strand.
AAAACATCCAACATAAATTATGAATCAAGAGAAAAGTCACATAATGAAAATCAAGTGAATGACTCCTTATAATTATATAAGACCTGGGGAACTTTGACACACGAATCTTCATATCGTTGGAGCTACCAGTTATATAGCATCCCTGCAATATCAAAAGTCAGTTTATATTACAATTCAAAATTCTTTCGTTTTCATGCACAAATTTCACTACATATATATTATAAAATATAAGAGTCTAAGGTTCTTTAGACACTTTCACAAGAAATTAAGATAAAATAGAGCTAAAATTAAAAGAAAAATGGATATTGTTCTGCCTAGCTACTATGTTTTTGTAATCAAGGGAGAGAAATGGTAGCATCATTAATTTTATATATAGTTGATGGTATCCCTAAATGTTAGTAGTAAAATATAATCTTAACACAAATATATTCAGTCCTTTGCTATATAATAGTACAAATGTAAAATAAGTATGAACGATACATTGAAATCCATAAACTCACTAGAAATTCTGCACCGCGTAGGACGCGGTGTTTCCATAATTGCTCTGTGAATTATGGGACTAATAACAGCGCTCTGGTTGAATCATTTTTAAGTGTAGACATATTATAGTATGACTTGTAGGTCACAATTGTAACACATTTAGGAGTATTTAATTTGTACAGTTAGGAGCAACAATCTAGACAATACAATTTATATATAAACTATTTAAGTATCCTTTCAGACGTTACGCGTTATTTAACAATCTTAATAAGAGAGGAGTGGGGTACTATTGGGAGGAATAGTACTGTAGAAAAAATAGTGCCCATGGCATTTTCGTAATTTTCGTTCCATTTGTGACTTTTTTCCAATATTTGACTCTGCTTTATATCTGATTTGCAAATTTTGGTTTTTCACTTTTACCTTTTCACTCTATGTTTCTCTGTGATACAGTTCCGGCAACGAAAAGAAAATGAGTTCTGCCGTAAGAATCTCCCCCAAATTTAACGGTGAAAGTGCAAAGTCTGATCAAAATTCAACCAAAAATCACACTAGAGAAATCCATTACACCAAAAAAACGAGGTGAGCTTTTATTTCGTAAACCTGCATTTTGTCATTAAATTTTCTGATGAACCCTAGAATTTTTTCACAAAACTGAGCACACCACAACACAATAGAACTATTGTCTTGGGGCTGGGTTTCTTGCTTTGTTGCTTGCGTTGAGGGTTCCGGTCGGCGTTGGCATCGAAAGCTACTTAGGTGTGCAGGGTGGGTCGACGATTGGGAACGACCAGCCTTGGCTGAGTTGTGGCTCAATTTCTTGTGTTGTTGTCTGTGTTGAGAGTGCTGGTCGGCAGCGGCATCCGCACAGTTTTCTTAGCTGCTGATTGTCGGGCCGAGCTGAGGAGAGTGGGTCGACGATAGGGAACGGCGGTGAGATATAGGTGGACGGCCGATTGATGGAGAGAACAAACAATTCTGGTTATTCGCCGGAAATTAGAAGAAGGGGGGAGAAGAAGAAGAAGAATTTGGGATTTGATAGTTGGGGATGAGATTCACTCTCTGTTGCAAATGTGAAGTGCAGAGACAGATGAAGCTGAGAGAGAGAGAGAGAGAGAGAGAGTTAACAGGGTACACAAAGAGAGGAGACTATGGGTGCAACCGAGAATGAGAGAGTAGAGAGAGAACCGTGGAACAGGGGCAGTATATTGTGGGGATTTTAAATAGTGTATGTTTGGAATGGATCATGAGTACAAATGATGATAATGAAATATTGTTGGATTTGATGATAAGGATTAAGGAATGGGCCTAGAGTTTTAACTTAAACTTATTTTGATTAATTAATTGAATATAATTGATTTAATTATTGTTTATTTTTTTACTTTTACAATGTTTACTAATTGAAGTAATTTCCAGAGGTATATTGGAAGTACTAGACAAAAATATAATCGGGTGCTTTAGGATTTTAAATAAACTTTGATATTCTTAATTTTTCATGTACTAATTTTTGTAAAAAATTGTAACACCCAGCATTTTCACCACAGTATATATATTATTAATATTGTTTTCTATGATTTTAAAGAAGAAAGAGAAGTCTCAATTTTTATGCAAAACCTGAACTTAGTTATCTCATGTATCATTGGTGCATAAATACCGTCTGTAACAAACCCTATATAAGGGAGAATGCAGTATAATGGAAATAGCTTTTCATTCATAATCTCTATCTCAATATGCAGTTATCTTCATAATTCAACATGGTATCAGTTGCTGCAGCATAACTGCCTTCTCTCGATCCTTCTTCCATCTACTTCCGCTCAAATCTCTCTCTCTAAACTGCATTCTCCTCCATGGCTTCTTCTTCAACATCTCTCCCATCAGCACTCACATCCATACATCCTATCAGTGTCAAGTTAGATAGATCTAACTACAGCTTCTGGAAGACACAAGTCTATGCCACAGCCTGCGCCTATGGCTTCAGCGATCTCCTTGATGGTGATACAGCACCATCTCAGTTTCTTCAGGATGGATCCACATCCAACTCCGAGTATCTCGTGTGGCTACGCAGAGATCAATTTGTGTTTAGCTGGCTTCTCGCCTCTTTATCATCTTCGATGATCGGTTACGTAGGTCGCTGCACTACGTCTCTTCAACTTTGGAAAGCATTTGAGAAGATTTTTCACTCTCAATCCAAAGCGCGCGCCGCGCAACTGTGTCTCCAGCTACAAACTTTGAAGAAAGGAGACTCCTCCATTGACGACTACATACTCAAGTTTCGTGGAATTTCTGATCAACTGCATAGCATTGGTCAACCAATACCGGAGACAGATCTGGTGATTACATACTTGCTGGCTTAGAACCAGAGTATGAAAGTATCTCGGTGTTTCTTCAATCCAAATGCGAAGAAATCACAATTGATGAGGTTCAGTTTTCTCTGCAAACACATGAACTTCGTCTTCATCAACAATCGTCCAATGCTTCTGCCACAGCATTTACGGTAAATTCTACACCTTCTCAGCCAAATCCTCAGGCAAATATGGCGTATAACAATCAGAATAATCGAGGTCGTGGTGGTAAAACTGGATATAGAGGATCAGGCAACCGTGGTGGCCGAGGTGGAGGCAGGTATTATAGCAATAACAATCAAAATAAACCTATATATCAGCTATGTGGAAAGTAAAATCATGTTGCTCTTAAGTGCTTTCGTGGCTTTGATGTAAGCTTCACTTGACCAGATTTCACTCCAACCTCTGCACCACAAGCCAACTATACTCAATCTGAAACTATCTCCCAAACTCACATAAATCAACCTCCTTCAACCACCTCACCCTCTGCATACACTATCTCCCCTGTTTCTACTAACAATGCAGGCACAGACTGGTTTCTTGACTCAGGCGCCACAGCTCATGTAACTTCTGATTTCTCCAACCTTCAACTCCAAGCTCCCTACACAGGCTCAGAGACATTAACCGTAGGTAATGGCTCTCAACTTCAAATCTCTCATATAGGATCATATTCTCTCTCCTCACATCACTCCCCTAAGTCTCTTCATCTTAAGAGTATACTGCTAGTTCCTCAAATAACAAAAAATCTTCTCAGCATATCCAAACTCACACATGATAACAATGTTTATATTGAATTCCATTCTACTTCTTGCTTTGTTAAGGATAAAATCACCCACAGAACCCTGCTGGAGGGCACTCTTAGGGATGGACTCTATCACCTGTCTCACAGTATCAAGCCATCTGCCTCTTCATCTCAAGCATCAGTTGGTGATTGTTTTTTAGCTCAAAATAATAATGTACAACTCTGGCATTCTAGACTAGGTCATCCTTGTAAAAATGTCCTTCATCAAGCCTTAAAGGCTATGAACCTCTATGTACCTTCAAACAGCTTTTTCTGTGAAGCGTGTGCAGTTGGTAAAATTCACAGCTTATCTTTTCCTACTGTTACTGTTAAGACCAATGCTCCTTTTCAATTAGTACATACTGATGTGTGGGGACCAAGCTCTATTACCTCTACCAATGGCTTCAAATACTATCTACATTTCATAGATGACTACACTCTATACATGGATTTTTCCTCTACATCTAAAGTCTGAAGTTTACACTTATTTTGTTAACTTCAATGCCTTCGTAGAACGCCAATTCCACACCAAAATCCAAGCTCTACAATCAGACTGGGGTGGGGAATACAGATCACTAAAACCTTTGCTTGACAAACTAGGCATTCTCTTTAGGCATCCCTGCCCACATACTCATCAACAAAACGGGAGAGCTGAAAGAAAACATCGCCATATCACTGAACTTGGCCTTACCTTACTTGCCTCTGCCTCTATGCCTCAACAATACTGGTGGGATTCATTTACCACTGCTGTTCACCTTATCAATAGATTACCCTCTCCTTCTCTACAAAATCAGTCTCCTTACCAAAAACTCTACAAAACTCTCCCAGATTATACCTTTCTTCGCACTTTTGGTTGCAGCTGCTACCCATATCTTAGACCATACAATAACTCAAAGCTCCAGTTTAGGTCATCAAAATGTCTATTCTTGGGCTATAGTTCAGATCACAAAGGATACAAGTGTTTACATCCTTCGGGTAGAACCTATATCTCTAGGACTGTAATCTTTAATGAGCATTAATTTCCCTATACTACTCTTTTCTGTCCATCCCTCTCAAGCATAGAGTCTATCTTGTTGAGAATAAGATTCCAAAGTTAGTCAAAAGAAAAAGCAGCATGTAAAGTTAGTCAAAAGATAATCAAGGATCCCTTAATTATAGGGATCCTCATGATGTTGTAGGGATCCTCATGATGTTTTAGAATATCAGCTCCCTTCTTAATACTATAAAAGGGGATGATTGTATAAGCAAGAAATATCAAGAAAAAAAAGAAATATACAATCTTCTTCTATCCTTCTTCTATCCTTCTTTGTTCTAGGTTCAATCCTAAAATGATAATACTATGTTTTAACATGGTATCAGAGCAGGATTAACCATGGAACTCAGTTTTTTTTCATCATTGTTCCTATACCTTCTACAAACCTTTGTCTCGAATCAAGGCTGAACAGCCCCCCTTCCTGAAAAAAACAGAACTCCCACAACATGTCAGAGGGTGAGAGTGAAACAACAACAACAAATCCAAATGAGTTAACGGTACAGATTGCAAATCTGGTACAAAACTCAAACAACGTCTCGCTGGGATTCAAGCTGGACGGCAACAACTATGCCGTATGGGCCCGTCTTATGAAGGTGGCCATAGGGAGCAGAGGCAAATCCAGTCACATAACCGGCAAACCACCACCACCAAAAACAACGGATTCCGACTACTACAAATGGGAAGAAGCAGATTTGTCCGTGTTTTCATGGCTGCTACAGAACATGGAAGGGAAGTTAGTACTCAATTTCGCCCAACACCAAACTGCTAAAGCCGTATGGGATAGCTTGGCCGTTACATATGGAAGTGGAACTACTGATCCACTCCAGATTTATGATCTGGAAGTAAGAGCAAACAAAGTAAATCAAGGGCAACTAACATTGGAGGATTATTGGAACAACTTACAGGCGATTTGGCTCAATATCGACAGAAGAGAACCTAATCCCATCGATTGTTGCGAAGAGGGAATCACAAAGTACCGGAAATTGATTGAAAGCCGGCGACTATTCCAATTCCTATCGGGATTAGATGCGAGATACGATAACATCCGGCGAGATATCCTCAAGGAATCTCCCTCTCCCTCAGCTGAATCGGCATTTTCTAAAGTAAGACGGGAGGCCGCCCGGCTACTGATTTTGCAACCGGCAACCAACCACGCCGACTTGGAGATCGCATCACAGGGAGGAATCGGCACGGGTCTTGCTGCTGCTCGACCCCTGTTCTCACGGTCAGAAGGACCGCCACCAATCAACCGCCACCAATCAACTGCTCGACCCCTGTTCTCCGGCGCCCCGTCGCAACGAAAGAAGGAGGACAAGTCGAAACTTTATTGCAGCCATTGTGGGATGCAGAGACACACAAAAGAGATGTGTTTTCAGATCGTGGGTTATCCCGAATGGTGGGACAAAAACCGAGGAACAGCTAAAGGGAAGGTAGCCGTGACCGTTGACAGCCAAGAAATCGCCGGCTCGGCAGTGGCGGTGGGCGGCAGCCATCATCCGATGGGCGAGAAAAGGGGAGCAGCGGCAGTGGCGGTGGGCGGCAGCCATCATCCGATGGGCGAAAAAAGGGGAGCAGCGGCTGTGAGGGAGGCGGCGCAAATGGGGGAAGAAGAAGGTATAGCGGCGCAAATGGGGGAAGAAGAAGGTATAGGGTTTGGTGGATATCCACTAAACCCTCCAACTTTTCGAAAATTCCAAAATAAACCCCATTTTATTCCCTTTCGGTCCACAAGTTCGAATAAATCACAAAATGCACCCCATTCAAATTATTTTGAGCCCCTAAATTCAGATGAATTACATAGAGAACCCCAAGTTTTCAACAAATCTGAAAATGACCCATATTTTTACATAAATTCCATAAATACCTCTCGTGCCTACCAAGTATCAAATAAAACAGGAGATAGGGATCAAGGATGGATTTTTGATTGTGGTGCCACAGATACAATGACATTTGATAAAAACCGATATCGTTGAGTCATCACAATCCTTTAGAATCCATGTCCAAACTGCTAGTGGTGAATTGACTAAAGTTGAAGGAGCCGGAACTATAGAAATTACTCCCACTTTAAAATTATCTAATTGCCTATATGTTCCATCTCTTTCACACAAATTACTGTCTATCAGTCATGTTACAAAGGAACTAAACTGTACTATGCTCATGCATCCCCATTTCTGTCTTCTTCAGGATATCAGAACGGGAGAGATTATTGGGCGTGGCACTGAGCGGGATGGACTGTACTATGTGGATGAGATAGCTCAACAAGGCAAGGTGATGCTGGCTCACGGAACTGCAGACCGGGAAGCCTGGCTTTGGCACCGACGTTTAGGGCATCCTTCCACGGGTTATCTTAAGCTTTTATTTCCTAAACTTATGAAAACTGAGGGTTTATCTTGTGAGACTTGTATTTTGGCCAAAAGTCACAGACAATCTTTTAAGCCTAATAATACTCAAGTAAACTCGATTTTTTCACTTGTTCATTCCGATGTTTGGGGTCCGTCACCTATCATGGGGGGTCAAAGTTTTAGATATTTTTTGCTCTTTATTGATGATTGCACTAGGATGACGTGGGTATATTTTCTAAAACACAAATCTGAAGTTTTTGAAAAGTTTACTCATTTCTATACCATGGTGCAAACTCAATTTCAGAAAAATATTCAAACCCTTAGAACAGATAATGGGGGAGAGTTTATTAATCATTCCATGAAACATTTTTGTCACCAAAAAGGTTTAATCCATCAAACTACATGCCCCCATACTCCTGAACAAAATGGTGTTGCTGAAAGAAAAAATCGAATTTTACTTGAAATGACTCGAGCCATGATGATTGAGTCAAAAGTACCCACCTCATTTTGGCCAGAAGCAGTTGCAACCTCTGTTTACCTTATAAACCGTCTCCCCACCAGAACCCTCCAGCTTAAAACCCCTTTGCAAAAATTATCTACCCTTGCTGAGATACCTGAAACCCTTACTCTTCAACCTCGTATCTTTGGGAGTTCTGTATTCGTTCATATTCCTAAACATGAACGAACAAAGCTCTCTCCTTGTGCTCTTAAGTGTGTCTTTGTTGGTTACGGGGTCAATCAAAAAGGGTATCGGTGTTACAATCCTCAAACCCGTCAAATCCTAACCACCATGAACTGCAATTTTTTAGAAACAGAATACTTTTACAACAACCATCTTACCAGTCAGGGGGAGAGAGAGAAAGAGAGTATAATTGACCTGTTAAGCTGGTTGCCAAAGCCGGATCCGGAAGCAGATCCAACAGAGGAAGTTAACCTGGCCACCGAGCATTCTTCATCTACATATGAACAATCCAATCCACTACATGAGTCGCCTAGATCTTCTCCTAATCTGATATCTGGGGTAAGAATGTCTGAACCCACCATCTTACCTTCCGAGCTTACTAATCCTATCTTTCAAGATGAAGAAGTGGAACAGGAAAATATGTGTACAGCAGAGGAAGATAGGGGGAGATATGTGCTACCGCCAAGGAGTACACGAGGTGTTCCTCCGAAACGATACACCCCCGAAAAAGCTGGGAGAAATTCTCGATATTCTATTGGGGGTATCGCCAAAGGGAACCTTTCAAAAACTGCAGCTGCCTATGAAGTAGCTTTGTATGACGAAGAGATCCCGAAAAATGCGGAACAGGCTTTAAAGATTCCACATTGGAGAGATGCCATGAAGAACGAAATAGGTGCACTAAATCGAAACCATACATGGGAGAAGTGTAGACTACCAAAGGGGAAGAAAACTGTAGGATGCAAATGGGTCTTCACAATCAAAAGGAGACCGGATGGATCTATTGAGCGTTACAAAGCTCGATTGGTCGCAAAAGGATACACACAGATGTATGGGATCGACTATGAGGAGACCTTCTCACCTGTTGCAAAAATGAACACTGTCAGAGTACTCCTCTCAATTGCTGCTAATAAAGACTGGGATCTTCATCAGTTCGATGTTACAAATGATTTCCTTCATGGAGAGCTTGAAGAAGAGAGGGAAGTCTACATGGAGGTGCCTCAAGGTTTTTCAGGAGATTTTGGAGAAGGTGAGGTTTGCAAGTTGAAGAAAACCTTATATGGGCTCAAGCAGTCTCCCAGAGCTTGGTTTGGAAGATTCACCGCAGCCATGAAGAAGTTTGGGTACCAGCAAAGCAACTCAGATCACACCTTATTCTTAAAGAAACGAGGTGATTTGATCTCTTGTTTGGTCATTTATGTTGATGACATGATCATAACAGGGGATGACACAGAGGAGATTCAGAAGTTGAAAGAAAGCTTGTTCAAAGAGTTCGAAATGAAGGACTTAGGAAAACTAAAATACTTCCTCGGAATTGAAGTTCTCAGATCAAAGAAGGGGATCTTCATCAACCAGAAAAAGTATACTCTAGATCTCCTAGCTGAAACTGGAATGCTAGATTGCAAGCCAGCAGAAACTCCTATTATTATAAATCATGGGCTACAAATTGTGGAAGGAGCTCAGTTAGCCGATCGAGGACAATATCAGCGTCTGGTAGGGAAACTTATCTACCTATCTCATACTCGACCTGACATTGCTTATGCTGTTGGTGTTGTTAGTCAATTCATGCACCAACCACAGGCTGACCACATGGAAGCTGCGCTCAGAATTGTGAGATATTTGAAGAAGACCTTTGACTATGGAGTGCTATTCAAAAAGACTGGACATCTTGAGATACAAGCTTACACCGATGCTGACTGGGCAGGAAACCCGAATGACAGAAAGTCAACTGCTGGATACTTTGCATCTGTGGGAGGAAATCTAGTCTCATGGAGAAGCAAGAAACAAAAGGTGGTTGCTCTCTCAAGTGCAGAATCAGAATTCAGAGGAATCAAGAGTGGGTTAACCGAAGTCCTTTGGCTAAGAAGATTATTGATGGAATTAGGCCTACACCCAACAAAGACGTGCCAAATGTACTGCGACAACAAGGCTGCCATCAGCATATCTGAGAACCCAGTTCAACATGATAGAACTAAACATGTAGAAGTGGATAGGCACTTTATCAAGGAAAAGATTGAGGAAAAGATTGTGGAGCTCCCGTTTGTGAGGTCCGAAGATCAGCTCGCTGATATCTTAACCAAGGCTGTGGACTTCAAAAGTTTTTCAGAAGTTCTTTCCAAGTTGAGTATCGGAAATCCCGTCACTCAACTTGAGGGGGAGTGTTGAGAATAAGATTCCAAAGTTAGTCAAAAGAAAAAGCAGCATGTAAAGTTAGTCAAAAGATAATCAAGGATCCCTTAATTATAGGGATCCTCATGATGTTGTAGGGATCCTCATGATGTTTTAGAATATCAGCTCCCTTCTTAATACTATAAAAGGGGATGATTGTATAAGCAAGAAATATCAAGAAAAAAAAGAAATATACAATCTTCTTCTATCCTTCTTCTATCCTTCTTTGTTCTAGGTTCAATCCTAAAATGATAATACTATGTTTTAACATATCTCTCCCACCTCCATCTGCACTCATCAACTTCCTATTCCAACTCATCTTCCCACACCTATTCCAATTCATAATACTCCTCCTTCCTCTACCTCCACCTCCAGCTCTTCACAAACATCATCACCTCCACATCACCCTATACACAATCATATCCAAAATCCCTCTCCACCTCGCAGCTCATCTTCCTCTACTACTTCCCCACCTCAAATCACAAACACTCATCATATGCGCACAAGAGCAAAAAGTGGTATATCCAAACCAAAAGTCTTCACAGCTCACATCACTGACTCAGGTAAGACTGTTGTTACTGCTATAATTCTTGTTTCTGTCTCAGAAGCTCTCACACATCCTGGTTGGTTGGCAGCTATGGAAAAAAGAAATGTCTGCTATTACTGAAAAATCTACTTGGGAACTCATTCCCTATTCCTCTGATATGAATCTCATACAGTGCAAATGGGTTTTTCGAGTGAAACAGAATGCAGATGGTACTGTGGATAGGCTCAAGGCCAGACTCGTAGCTAAGGGTTTTCAACAGAGAGCATGTATCGATTTCTTAGACACATTCAGTCCAGTAGTGAAGCCTGTTTCTGTCAGACTGCTATTCTCTCTTGCAGCAAATTTTAAATGGGACATTCAACAACTAGACATCAACAATGCCTTTCTAAATGGCACCTTGGACAGACCTGTTTATATGCAGCAGCCAGAAGGCTTTGTCGATTCTACCAAGCCTCATCATGTTTATCAGCTAAATAAATCTCTTTATGGCTTGAAACAGGCTCCCAGGGCTTGGTATGATAAGCTCAAGCAATATCTTATCAGCTATGGATTTCAATATTCTACATCAGATCATTCTCTATTCTTTATGCGAAAAAATGGCAAGCTTCCCATCCTACTGGTGTATGTAGATGACATCTTAGTCACAGGGGAAGACACTACTCTCATATCTCAGTTTATACAATCCCTCTCGCAAAAATTTGCCCTTAAAACTCTTGGGTCTGTGAATTTTTTCCTTGGTATCCATGTGTTCAAAACCTCTACCAACTCCTTTCTTTTAAATCAATCCAAATACATCCATGACCTTCTCTCAAAAACAAATCTTGTCGACTGTAACCCACAACCCTCTCCATATGATATAAGCACAAAACTCTCTCAGTCTGATAGCCCTTCTTTTCCTAATCCAACTCTCTATAGAAGCACCATAGGTGCTCTCCAATATCTAACCCTAACCAGACCAGACATTGCCTTCATAGTTAACAAACTTAGCCAATTTCTCACCAAACCCACTCAAAACCACTGGAAAGCTTGCAAGCGGCTGCTTCGATATCTTAAAGGCACCATAAATCAATCACTTAAGTTCACTCCCTCATCCTTTCTTCATCTTCAAGTTTTTTCTGATGCAGATTGGGCCGGCTCTCTAGATGACAGAAAATCCACGGGTGGCTATTGCGTATTTCTTGGATCAAATCTCCTATCTTGGAGCTCCAAGAAACAAGGAGTGGTGTCTCGTAGCTCCACTGAGTCTGAATACCGCTCTCTAGTTGATTCTGCTGCAGAGGTGGTCTGGATTCAGTCTCTTCTTCGCGAGCTAGGATTTGCTATTCACCATACTCCTATCCTGTGGTGTGATAACAAGAGCGCTGCTGCCATAGCATCCAACCCAGTGCTGCATGCTCGCACAAAGCACATAGAAATTGACACTCATTTCGTTCGCGATAAAGTACTTCAAAAGGAACTAGATGTGCGCTATGTTCCATCGGAAGATCAGTTGGCCGACATTCTCACAAAGCCGCTGTCTATTTCACGATTTCAGTATCTTGTTCAGAAATATCCACTTGAAAATGGCTAGCTTAGGTTGAGTCGGGGTTGTATTGAATAAAGTGATTAGTTTCGAATTAGTTAGCTAGCTGATAGGTGGTTATCCTTTCTGTTAGAGTAAGTTATCTCATGTATCATTGGTGCATAAACACCGTCTGTAACAAACCCTATATAAGGGAGAATGCAGTATAATGGAAATAGCTTTTCATTCATAATCTCTATCTCAATATGCAGTTATCTTCATAATTCAACAATTCATAAGTTCAGATTTGTACTTTTTTGTTTGTGTCTAAATCTAGATCGAGTTTTTTTTTTTCGCTTTATTTTTGCTTGTTTTGTGACTTGGACGATACATTGATGAAACAAGACATGAAGTGGTAGAAATGGGCAATATGAAGAAGCTGATTTTCGACAAACTTTTAAAACATAACGATGCTTCATCTCCATCATAAGTAAGATAAATGCAAAAAAATAGTAACGCTTCGTCTACATCAAGATTTAAATTTATTCGATATTGTTGAAAAACATTATAAGATGATTTTATCCTTTTTTTTTATAAATCGGTCGAATCAAAACACATGCAAAATCCTCGATAACACTGGACCTCGCATTTGTTTGTGCATCGTACATCACCTCTTTCTGAATCTAATTGTATGAGGCAGGCGCAAACCCCCATATTAATATCAAACTGTTGTGTTGCGAAGCAATTATACGAGGCACACTCTGCGTCGCTGTCACACGCAGGTCCTTCAACAATAAAAGGAATTAGTATATTAAGAATTAAATTCAACATAAACAAAAATACTCCATGCGTCCCATTAAGCATGACACAGTTCTTTTCGGCACGAAAATTAAGAAATTGGTATTTTGTATGTTAAGTGTGATAGAAGTGAAAATGTAAATAAAGGGTAAATTTTTTGCCATTTTTAGAAACGTGTCATGCTTCGTGGAACAGACCAAAAAGGAAACTGTGTCATGCTTTGTGGGACAGAGGGAGTATTAAAATTACCATAATCACTGAATGTTTTTTGCTCGTCGGGGCAAATGCAAACTCCATTTAGGCATAATGGAGAACCTTTATTGCACTTAATTTTACAGTCCTCACGCAACGCGCATTTTCCTAATGACATTTTTACTGCATTTATCCGAAAAAGAAAAACATATCAAATACATATAAAACTAAAAGGAACAAGTTCAAGAATATAAATTCAAGATTGAAGTCCATTTCTTAGAATATATTCCCTCTGTTCCATGAAGAATGACACAGTTCTTTCGGCACGGGAATTAAGAAATTAGTATTTTGTGTGTTAAGTGTGGTATGTGAAAAAGTGAAAATGTGAATAAAGGATAAATTTTTTGCCATTTTTAGAAACGTGTCATGCTTCGTGGGACAGACCAAAAAGGAAACTGTGTCATGCTTCGTGGGACGGAGGGAGTAGTACTTTTAGTTGGTAAATTAACCAATTAATAGTATTTTTAGTTGAATAAATACAACTTCAATACTTTCAAGTCGTTCCATAAAAGTACGAGAATTATAAAATAGAAAAGAAATCATAAAATTTTTATCTTTAAAGCCTTATCATGTTATTTGAATAATCTATAAAAAGCACTATAGTATAAGTCTAATAAAATTTCCTACTTGAATAAAAGAAGCAAGCTCAGAACACGTTAGAGGAAGAGATGCTAACCATCACCTATCATTAACAAAAACATGATCATAAAAATCGACTTTCGAGTAGCCATGTTAAACATTTTGATGATGAATGCTTGCACTGAAATTATATATTGAATAGTCTTTTCCTTCATATTTATATAGTGTTTCAAATACGAATTCCTAATATTTCATTAATTATTATAGTTAAGTACATTCTATAGTTTTCATATCGGCATATAGTATTATATAATCAAGTATGGTGAATAAAGATTTTGCATATATATATTTAAAACAAATAGATTTCCAAGATACATATTGATTCATTTTATTTATAAACATGTTCTATATTATGTTGCATAAAAACGCTTCGAATTATATTGAAGAAGAAAAAAATAGTTCTTGCACAAATTTATTCAGAAATGAAAATTTAAGGTCAATACTACATTAATTTCCCTTTGCTTATTTTCTAATAATCAATACTACATTAATCAGAAGATGCTTAGACCAATTGTGCATTTCCACCCATGGGCGGATCTTCCTTAGGGCTGCACTGGGCTGTGCAACCCCAAAAATTTGTTCTATATATATGTATCAAATATACTTTAACCTAATATCTATATAGTTAAGCTCATAGCCCAGTCCAACTTTCAAAAAAGGATGAAAAATCTTTCAAAATAATAATAGAAATCAATTTATTCTTATAGAAGATAGATTTAACTTTTTAAAAAACACAGAGAGATCATTTTTTATATGCTTTCAATATATTTGTTATTGAATCAATAAAAAGAGAAAAAATATTTATTATAATCAGTGATCGAATTTTAATCCTAAAATTAAAATTCTACTTGAACATAAAAATAAATCATACGAACTATCGTAAAAAATTGGCTCGGGGAAATAAAGGCAAACAAATTTAAAAGATTATTAACATACAATTACTTTTTCTTAAACATGTGAGCCATCAACTTTATTCCTTTACTCCATTAATTTAACTTTCATAATATCCGTGCCCAAAAAATAGACCAAGATTAATGGAACAGAGGAAGTACAAAATTAATTTAAATATTTTTATGAATGGTCTATTTAAATAAGAGGTGGCCGGTCTCCTGTGAAACTGGTTTTGCGATGAAACCGTCTTCACAATAATACTACTTCAACATACAAATGATACTTTAACATTTTAAAGTATCATTTATATGTTGAAGTAGTTTATTGTGAAAGTGGTTTTACCATAAAACTGGTTTTACGAGAGTTTTTGTGTTTAAATAAAGTTTATTAATATCTAAATTTGGTGGGTCATTCACCGCCTTATCGAAACCATGCATGTGATCCATAAAACTCCAAATAAATGAAAGTACGTGATTTAGGGGGGTGTATTCGTTGTGGATTTCCACAGACTTTAAAAAGTTCATGGAATTTAAATTCCATGGAATTCACATAGATTCCAAACGACTTTCAAAGAATTCGTGGTTGGATTTCACCCCGATTTTCACTGATTTTCGAAGACTTTACGGGATAAATCTGGAATTGAATTCCATGAAAACCAACGCCCGCTGAGTCCCAGCACCGCTGGAAACCCAGCGAGTGCTGGAAACCCAGTGACCGCTGGGTTCCAGCGAGCGCTGGGAATAAGTTATATAATGTTATTCCCAGCGAGCGCTGGGAATAAGCAGCATTGTTTGAAGTTGAAGCATGAGGATTATTGATTGCCCCATCAAATTATCTTGAGCCCAGCCAAAAACCTCTTCAACTTTGCAATATTCCGCTCTCAGTGTTCGAGGAAGCCTTAAAATCCTAACATTGTGGGAATAGTTTGGAGGATGTGGGGATTAGGAGGAAGTTATTATTGGCGAAGAAAGGAGGAGGGGAAAGTGGAAGGAATAGTTGTGGTATTTGCATGGATGTCGAGTCAGGAGAAGCATTTGAATAATTATGTTGACGTCTACTCCTCTCTCGGCTGGAATTCCAATGTTTGCCAAGCTAAAATCCTCAATTTGTAAGGTTCTATTTCACCCCCTATTTCGCTATTTGGACTTTTTGATCATGTTTGCTGAATTTTTATTCTTTGATGCTTGGTTGTAGGCCAGCGCTGGACACCCAGCGAGCGCTGGGTTCCAGCCAGCGCTGGCCTTATGATATATATATATATATATATATATATATATATATGAGCGGGCGCTGGGTGCAGCGGCCGCTGGCTTCTTGGCCGCGGGCGCTGGAACTCAGCGCTCGCTTAAAACTTCATGGATTTCAATTCTCGTGGTTCTTGGCCGGATTTCATCGTGTGTATTTTTTGGATGAAATCCATGAAAGTCATTCCGGATTTTAAGTCAATGGAATAACGAATACACCTAGATTTGTATGGATTTTAAAAAGTCTTGAACGAATACACCCAGATTTCTGCAGACTTTTAAAAGTCTTGAACGAATACACCCAGATTTCTGCAGACTTTTAAAAGTCTTGAACGAATACACCCAGACTTTTAAAATCCATATAAATCCATCAAATTCCACGACGAATACACCCCCCTTAAAATATAGGATGTTTAATTCGAGCATAGAGTTAAATGTATAAATCTTATAACCTTAATTAATTGTTATAAACATCTTAGGAAAAAATAATTTTTTTCACCATAAACAAAATCACATTTGGTACGCATTTAGTTAGTCTATATTTGGTACGATAAAAATTATTTTAGGCAATTTTTTTTCACCATAAACAAAATCACATTTGGTACGCATTTCAGCACCCTCTCATTATCAATCTCATGCTACATCCCCCCCCCCCCTCGAATTTAAAACTGATCAACACTCTGACTCTTGTTTGCGCCAAGTCTTCTTATTTCTTAGAAAGATGTTTCACTGACGGAGGGAATAATATATATATTTTTCACACAATTAATTATACATGAACATTTTAAAAAAAATTATAAAGATAAATTATCTGGTAATAATGACTACAAATAACTAATTCCAAATTTGACCGATTACATAAAAACGGTGGAATAAACACATAAGTTTAATATTTTAGTTGAAGGCGGCAGCTGCTTTGTTGCTGTCGGAAACGCAGCCGTACTCGTCGACCGTTGTGGATGCATTTATGCGGGCTACGTTGGAAGGCAAACAGCCCAACGGCCCCGTGTTATGTACCCAGAAATTTCTCCCACCCAGTTGGCATAGCTTCTGCATGAAGAAAAAAGAGAAATAGTAGATTATACCCTCCGTCCCGCTCTAAATGTCTCCACGAAGATTAAGAAATTTGTATAAAGTAGATAAAGTTGGGTATAAAATATATAAAGTGGATTGGTGAAAATTGTTTAAATATTAAGTATAGAGAGGGAGTGTGTTGCCAAAAAAGAAAATGAGACAACCCAAAATAGAAAATAAAATATTTGGAGTGGGACGGAGGGAGTAGTTAAAAGTTATACTTAGCAAGAGAGATTATTTAATGAGTTAACCTGCATAGCCTCCCCAATGTTAGAGACGATTGCGGGGACGACGTCTCTGTCGAGCACTTGTTGAAGAGTTTTGGTATATATGATGTCGAATTGGTTATCGTTTTGGCCGATATCCAACATGAACGGAGCAGATTTCACCTGCCCTGCAAATTAACAACTCTCTCTCTAAGCTTGCTACACATTCAACGCTCAAACCCAACAAATAAACTTACTCCAACAGGCTGGAGCAAGGAATCAAAGTACTAAACCAACCCACAACGCTTACAGGATGAAATAAGCCACAAACTAGAACACACTTACATGAAACGTGTGCCCTGAATAATACCCACAAAAATACTCTTGATAAGCAGTAGAATTGCACGAAAATCAGCAGCCAATTCGAAATCTCTTCATCACCAATATATAGCCAAACCCTAGAAGAAGTTTGGGCTCTTGGAAGTTTGGGCTCTTGGCGGTGTGCAGGCTCCAGACGGCGGCTCATCGAAGGGATTACTTGAGGCGACACTGAATAGGGTTCATAAAAGCCCTAGGAATAAAGACTCCTTAGCAAACTTGAAGGCCCAAGCCTATCTCAAACTAAAAACCCGCAGGGAAAGAAAACTGCTAGAAACATGAGACCGAAAAAGCAACCCAACAAGGAACAGACTGTAGAATTCTTGAATCAACTCTCGAAGAAACAGTTCAATCCAGATCATGAAATCTTTATACACTTATTGTCTACTCAATGACAATTAAATAAGTATGAAAATACTCTAACAGCTTTGATACTTGGCAGAGGGGATAAACCGCGCCCGTTTGCGGATATGCAAGCATGAACTGCAGCATTTATGGCAGTGTCCCTATGGCTAAGATAAAAGCTGTGTTGGAGCTATGTTCGCCTCCGCGAATGGAGCCGTTCTTTTGATCCCCTATAAGGAATCTTCATCCTTAGTGCAAATTTGGTTCCGTATTTATATCGATTTGGACCACAGAGGTCATTGTCAGCAGTTTATTACAACAATTATCGGTGGTTTTGTAGCAAGCTATATCGGCTACTTGAACTAGGTCTCATCAGAATTTTTTGATTAAAAAACACAACCACAATCTATAAATTGAGATAGCAACTATTAGGCGAATTTTATCATGAAATTCCGTCAAGCCTGACCAAAATTAAAGTTATTGGGCCACCAACGAAAACATCACTTTCATCTTTAATTCAAACTGTATTTATAATATATATGGCATACACTACTATATAAATTCCTAGCTATTTTATGAGAGATAAACGGTAAGCTACATTTTTCTAAATTGAATATTGGCGAGTTAGGTCGTTCACTTGACCTCAACCTAATTTCTATTAATAAATTGGATTTAATTATATGTCAGGTAATTCCATTCCATCCACATAAATTGGCTGTACATTTTTCAGAAATAGTCATTCTTTAATTGGTTAAGTACCAATTTCTCTCCCAATATTGACATTCCTATAGCTTTAACATTGGAGTTGTTTACTGCCTCAACGTGTCAAAACTGAAGCAAATCGCCCCCCACATTTAACGGTCTTCCAAAGCGAAGCTTTAACGGAGTTAAGCACCGTTAAAATGTGGGGGTGATTCTTTTCACTTTTGACACGTTGAGGTAATAAACAACGTTAACTCCATTAGGGTGTTAAATGCGATAGGGGTGTCAACATTGGGGGAAAATAGGTACTTAACCCTTCTTTAATTTATATATTTTTTTAACTTTTTTTTTTACTGGAACATGCCCATTTTCAATCAATTAATTTGTTCTGATCGAGTTTGGAAATTAAATGGTGCAATTTTTGTAATTACGGAATTATTAATGTTTTTTGAACATATTATGGAATTAATAATACTTGGATTTTACAAAATTATTCATAGTTTATGATTTAATAATACTTGCAATTTCGTACAATATGCATACATATATGATTTACTTTTTAGGTTATATTTTTTAGCTATTGTCATTGAGTTAATCATAGTTTATGTCCTCCTCTATTTCATTCAATCATAGTTTATGTCCTCGATTTTTATATATTTTCAAAAAATAATCTCAACTCACGTTTTCACTTTAAAAACTCACAAATTCGAAAAAGTTTAATTTATGTTATGCATTACAAAATATGATAACAGAATAACGAATAACCTCAATGAATTTGTGCGTAGATTCAAAGTATTTAGGTGGAAGAAAAATCCAACTTCACTATTGCAATTTTGCATGGACAAAGTGACGACGTAGTTAATGATAATGATAGCAATATTAATTGTGAATTAATACAAATTTTACTGGTTGCATCACAACGAATTCTAATTCAAGACCTTTAATATCAAATATTAATTACTTTATTATTATGTTAACACAGACAAAACTATTATTTTATTTAAAATAAATGTCACTTAATAAAATAAAAATTGTCATTAATTAAAAGATTCTACGATTAGGTGGAGATTTATTGCACCGTAGCAATTGCCATTTTTTTATTGTCACGGTAAATTCTACATAGTATGAAGGTGGATGAATTACTAAAATTCATAGTAATTTTTTTGAATCCCTCTCCAAAGTTGGAAAGACGTTTCAAGTGAAGAGATTGCTACACTAGGAAAAAGGAAAAGTCAAAGATGCATACAACTATAACCATGACATAATAGATATATCAGATTAAATTCCATAAGCAAAGGCGGAAGATTATTACAAATGTAGTGGAGACGACAAGACAAGAGTAGATTAATTGCAAAAAAATTGAAATGGAAGAGGTGGAGTAGAGAAAGCGGTGGAAATTATTTTAGAGGCAACCAACATATTAGCCGCCTCTGTGTAATGAAATCCATCCCAGTTCACATACCGCGACCCCTCCGGGCACACACTCTGCCCCTTAGGCTTGCACTGCACGAATGGATTCTCGAACCCTGCATCGATCGATCAATCACAATTAATATATAACTTTTATATATAAATTAATTAGCTACAAAATGAAAAAAAAAAAAAAAAAAAAAAAAAACATTCTCACCATAGGATGTCGCGTTGACGATCAAGTCCAACTTGATGGAGTAGATGTCAACGTAGACGATGGTGGCGTCGCCCATCTCCGACCGCAGCTCCCGACAGCGACGCTCAAGCTGGGAGTTGAAGGCGGCAGCTGCTTTGTTCTTGTCGGAAACGCAGCCGTACTCATCGACCGCCGTGGATGCATTTATGAGGGCTACGTTGGAAGGCAAACAGCCCAACGGCCCCGTGTTGTGCACCCAGAAATTTCTCCCGCCCAGCTGGTATAGCATCTGCATGAAGAAAAAAGAGAAATATTAGATTATAGTTAAAAGTTATATATATTAATTAGCAAGAGAGATTATTTAATGAGTTAATTACCTGCATAGCCTTCCCAATGTTGGAGACGATTGCGGGGACGTCTCCGTCGAGCACTTGTTGGAGAGTTTTGGTATTGCTGTCGAATTGGATATCGTTTTGGCCGATATCCAACATGAACAGAGCAGATTTCACTTGCCCTGCATCTGTCCACAACAATTTCAAACCAAGTTATTACATTAATTAATCCATGAGTTCTACTTATCAATTAATGAAGCATGAACGTCGTGCTTGATTAATTACCAAGAGAGCCGCGGCGAATGGTGACGTTTCGGAACCGACTGAATTCGGCAATTTCGTTCCCCAGCGTGTAGGCAACGGAATTGATGTTGGTTCTTCCCAGGCGAGAGTCGGCGCCGCCCAAGGCGAAGTTGACGCCGTTTGAGAAGTCCGGAGTGAAGAGCTCCAGATACGGGGTCAAGAACTTCGTCTCCAGACTCTCGCCTGCACACGCACCATCGTCACATTAGTTATAAATATAACATATAATACTGAGTTGAGTTGAGGAGGGAAACTCACATAAGAAGTCGAGGATGAGGCGACCGTCGCTTGCACGGCCGGTTGGCTCGTGAAAGAATGTTCGCCCCTCCGGGAACTCGAGCTCCCGCCCTGAAAGAACAGAAGCGCCACCGGTGTCGCTGTTGGAGTCTCCGAAGTTGAATATTAGTGGTTCGTTGCTGCAAGCGGCCGCCGTCGCCGTGGCAGTGCCGAAGCCAAGGAAGAAGAAGCACACGAGAGCAAGGGAGATTTTGCTAGAGTAATACATTTTCTTGTTTTTTTTAGCTGAAAAGGATTGGAAGATGCAAAAGGAGAGAATGCGATGGCTTAAAAGCATTACTCGCGTCTTGTTTAAATAGAGATAATTATCCAAGTAGAAGAAGAAGAGCTGATGCATGCAAATTCACTTTATTTACTATCATTAAATCGGCTCACCAAACTCTTATTGCAACATTGGGTTAAGAAAGTTTGGTGAAGACAGAGAGAGGGGAAACACGTTGTAAGGGGTGATCGAGAGAGAGAGAGAGAGAGAGAAAGAGGATCTGATTGTCTCCATCAAGATTGAATGCATGGAGAGTTTCATATCAATATTACCTATTAGAATCACAAAATGGAAAATGGGAAAACTGAAAAGAAATAAAGTGAGTACTATATATGTGATTGGTCTATTCTAATAAATTTAAAATAGCCAAATAGGTAATCAAGATGGCAAGGTTGCTTTTCAGCCATCCATCACAGAGAGAGGGGAAATAGGAAACTTAGAGGGGTGTATTCGTTGTGGAATTTGATGGATTTCTATGAATTTTAAAAGTCTGGGTGTATTCGTTCAAGACTTTTAAAAGTCTGCAGAAATCTGGGTGTATTCGTTTAAGACTTTTAAAAGTCCATATAAATCTGGGTGTATTCGTTCAAGACTTTTTAAAATCCATACAAATCTAGGTGTATTCGTTATTCCATTGACTTAAAATCCGGAATGACTTTCATGGATTTCATCCAAAAAATACACACGATGAAATCCGGCCAAGAACCACGAGAATTGAAATCCATGAAGTTTTAAGCGAGCGCTGAGTTCCAGCGCCCGCGGCCAAGAAGCCAGCGAGCGCTGGAAGCCAGCGAGCGCTGAGAGTCATGATTGATGGTATATGAGATCCATGAAAGTCAGCGAGCGCTGAGTTATGGCGGGGGAGTGCTTCATCCAAAGTCCATGTTGCCCAGCACATGGATAGAGCCCACAGTAAGTGTGATGGATTATGTTCTATGCAAAAATCGAGGCGTCTACTAATCAAACACAATAGCTTGGGAATGGACAAGAATTGAAATTCGTATCTTACTTGACTTGAAACATATATATGCAATATGATAGTACAAAATATATATATATATAGAGAGAGACATTTAAGGATTATATATAGCTCAATATCCATAATTCCATGCTTTGATGTTACAACACAGAACAAGTCATTTTCACAACTCCAGCGGCCGCTGGATTGCCGCGGTCGCTGGGTTTCCAGCGAGTGCAGGGACTCTGCGGGCGCTAGGTCTCTTCTAGCGGGCGCTGGTTTTCCGCGGGCGCTGGTTTCATGGAATTCAATTCAAAAATTATCCCGTAAAGTCTTCGAAAATCAGTGAAAATCGAGGTGAAATCCAACCACGAATTCTTTCAAAGTCGTCTGGAATCTATGTGAATTCCATGGAATTTAAATTCCATGGACTTTTTAAAGTCTGTGGAAATCCACAACGAATACACCCCCCTTAGTATGGGGTGAGAGAGAAAGAGATATCAGATTTAAAATCTAGAGAGAGAGAGAGAGAGAGAGTGAGTGTGCGTGTGGGATGTAGCATTAGATTGATGATGGGAGCCGAGAATGTGCTGAAATGGGTACCAATATTTTTCGTGATTTTGTTTATGCATGGTTAATTTTATCTTGGTATAAAAATGTGGAGTAGAAGAAAAATGCAATCGGGCCTAAATTAAGTTTTATTCGAACTAAAATTAATAACTTCTTTATGAAATCGTAATAAACTATTCATTTATTAAAAATTAATATAAAATAAAAGGAATCAAAATCCATTATTTAAATTTTGGCCATTGTGGAGTTTTACAGATCACATGCATGGTTTTGAAATTAATCAATGAACTTAGTCAAATTTTTTCCATTTTCGTTTATGGTAAATATTTGTGAAATTGATTTAGATTTTGCCCATTTTGGAGTTATACAGATCACATGGTTTTGATATATGAGGCTGTGATTGTGAATGACCCACCAAATTTGAATATAAGTAAACTGTGTTTAAATCGATTCTTAATAAAAATCTTTAAATCAATTTGTAAGTAATATATATAGTTAGTTGTGGAAGAACTTATAAATATTTGTTATTACATGTCATTAAAGATTTTCACGAGTTCTATCAAAATTCTTGCAATTAATTACACAAATAGGAAACCAAAAAACAAATAGATTAAATTCAATGATTATTTTGATTTTTTGGTTAAGTTTTATTTTTATTTTATTTTAGTTCGACAGTCTCAAATTATTTTAATCTCTTGACAAAGAATCTACAATTTGAATAAAAATTGTATATCAGGAAAATTGGTGACTGAAACATCATTTTTATACAAAAAGAAAAAAAATGTATTTAGAAATCCACAAATTAAAGCCGAACAATCAATATATATAAGGGGCTTTTGCAAATAAAATCACGAACAATTTTAAATTTGTAATTTTAACGTGACTTTTGAAGTGTGGCGAATTAAATCATAACCTTTTCAATTTTTGCAATTTCGTCCCCTCATTTTTTTCCAGCCACCGGAGTGATGAGTTGGAGTTTATGTGGATTATTTTTTCCACGTAATTAATTTCTAACTAAGATTAAATTGCTGACTAAGATTAAAACAAAATCAAAGCCTAATTCTTTTATTTTACTTCTTTTCCGTCTTTTATAAAAATATATTTGATGTGTATCTTAAGTTAAAGATCATGACAAGATCTTCAATTTGATTTAAAATTCATTAAATATGAATTTGAAATAAATAATTTATTATAATTTAAAATTTTAAAGTGATTGTTTTTCTCTCTCCTATCTCTTTTACAATATTCTTTATTTTTTTCTCTTTCTCCTTATTTTGTTATTATATTATTTCTATTTGTATCTCTTTCTCCTACAAAATTTATATATCTTCTCTTCTCTTTTGATTAAAAAACAAAATTTTTAATTGTTGAATTATTTTATCAAAGCATACATAAAAATATTTAAATTAAAAATATTAATTAAAAAATATAATGCACAATTATCAGCAAATATCAAGACAATATTATAAAAGTATTTATTAATTTTAATTTTAATAGAAAATAATAATCAATGACAAAAAACTTTCGGTAAATTTAATTATTATTATACAATACTCATTGAACTTAATATTATACTCCTACTCATTAAGTTGATAAAATTATTACTATACACTATTTTAAATCAAATACTAATATTTAAATTAATATATTTTTTGTTATTAATTAATTTGATTCATAAATAATAATATTTTTACATAATTTCAAATTTTAAAAATAAATAAATATATCGTGGCCGTGCATCGCACAGGAGGGCGTACTAGTTTAAGGAAAATGGGGGATACTGAAATAAGTTCAACGAAAAAGAAGAAAAATAAAAGAATTAGATTTTTATTTTAATTTTAGTCAGAAATTAATTACGTGGAAAAAAAATAATCCACATAAGCTACAACTCATCACTCCGGTGGCCGGAAAAAATTGAGGGGATAAAATTGCAAAAATTGAAAAGGTTATGATTTAATTCGCCATACTTCAAAAGTAGAGTTAAAATTACAAATTCAAAATTGTTCGTGATTTTATTTGCAAAAACCCCTAATATATATGATATCTTTGTATTGTGTCTAGCTATAGAAACGTTACATTTCTTTAAGGGTATATTGTTAATTAAATATGTGTCGTGCATAATAACTGTTTATATACATTAGTTAATTTATATCCAGAAAACAAATTCAATTGATGGAAACGGGCCCCTTCATGAAAAGGATATGCTCCCGCCTCAAATTTGTTCTATAGAATATATCTCATTTTTTAAAAAAGCTTAAAATTTATTTGAACCAATAACCTTTTACAAGAGAGAGATTTTGGAGCCACAACTTGGTCGCCAGATCCAGAGTCAGAGCTAAGTCATTCGAGTCAGGGCCAGAGCCAAATCGCCAGATCCAGAGTCAGAGCTAAGCTATTGGAGTCAGAGCGCGGAGCCACAGGCTAGAAACAATTCGCCAGAAGGCGGAGCTACTTAGCAGAGCGGAGCCAAAGAGTAGAAGTCTGCCCCAAGGAAGGAAATCTAGAGCTACTAGCAGAGCGGGATGATTAGGACAGAATTCAGCTCTGTAATTAGGGGACAACGACCTGACAAGTTATAATCTAATAATAGCCTTAATTAGTTTAATGGCGAGCATGCGGAATAGATGACCAGACGAATTTACTACTTTACCCCGACTGTAATGCCTATAAATACCTACGATGATGAAATAAAGCACACGCTCTCTCTTTTACTGCTTTAAGAACTCTTCTCTTTCCTTTCTCTCTAGCGTTTGAACTAATAAAATTACATATATAAATAAAATATCTAAATTGTTAGAGTTATGTTTGTTAGATAGTTGACAATTGGAGTCATGATTGAATATAATTTCATATTTGATGATGCTTTCTCAAACTCTAGATGAGATGATGCTCAAAACTCCATACGTTTCAGACAAGATGATGCTCAGAAGTTAGAGGTGAT
The DNA here is from genome assembly GCF_028751815.1 of Salvia miltiorrhiza. NCBI lineage: Eukaryota > Viridiplantae > Streptophyta > Magnoliopsida > Lamiales > Lamiaceae > Salvia > Salvia miltiorrhiza. The sequence goes on from NC_080389.1 coordinate 4,371,819, forward strand.
CTGTCAAGTTTGCGACGAGCTGATGCCCACAACTTGGTTGGTCTTAAAACTCCAAATGATACGATGTTCGATAAATCAGTTATGGACTTTTAAATATCAGGCGAGATTATTTTCATAATTAGTTATGATTTTAGAAGTTCGGAATTATATGATACCTATGTCAAATTTATATGTATTTCTACTCTTTTTTTTTCTTACGCGTCAACTTTTTATAAAATTTCATATGAAAACTAATGGGTATTTTTATGATCTCAACAAAATTAATAATTTAATTGCTAAAAGTTGTTGACATTAATATAATTTAAAATATATTATTAATTTAATTTAATTTAATTAATTATATAAATAATTTACATAAAAAATTATTTTATATAATTATCATAAGAATAACATAAAATATATAAATTACAAAAAAATATGTACCCGTCGAATTTCGACGGGTAATACACTAGTAACTGTTTATATACATTAGTTAATTTATATCCAGAAAACAAATTCAATTGATGGAAACGGGCCCCTTCATGAAAAGGATATGCTCCCGCCTCAAATTTGTTCTATATAATATATCTCATTTTTTAAAAAAGCTTAAAATTTATTTGAACCAATAACCTTCTACAAGAGAGAGATTTTGGAGCCACAACTTGGCCACTTTAAAGATGATCCAAATAAAAGATAATTTAATATATTCTACTGCATGTTTGAATGAAAATTGATTGGGAAAAAATTGCAAAAAATTCTTCCTAGATGATAATATTAGTAGCCATGAGAAAAGACTTTATAAAAATAATTTTCTACTTCATAAAAAATTCAGAGTGATAAATAAAAAGAATAACATGTCAGCTTTCTCGGCCACCATCGTCAATGTACTAATTCCAATATTGCAGAATAACCTATTAACACCGGTAGAGATGCAATCATGCCGAAGATAACCCTGATAATTAGAACCATGCAAAAAATTAAGATCAAATTAGATGTAGATTAATACACAAATTATATTTCGACTTACGCGGTGCTGAAAACATCTGCACGTAATCCATATTCTTTGGCAAAGATGAAGGAGTTGATGGATTGCGGCAATGCTGCCTGGATGATAGCGACACGCAAGACTTCTCCACGCAAACCAACAGCAAATGAAGCTAGAGCCATGGCCATCGGATCAGCAATGAATTTTAGCGCCATCCCAATTATCGTGAGCTTTGCTCCACATGCTAGCACTTTTTCTTGAGACGCCATGAACAACCCTAAACCCCAAACCCCAAACCCCATATACGTATAAATTCATTATACATATTTACATATTAATTTGATGGTCGCTCAGAGTTAGAGTCTCACCCATGTTGAACATTGTCGTGCCAGTACCAGCTCTAGACAAGATCAGAACGGATTCTTCCACGATGTTCGGCATGCTAAAATGCCATCTACACGTTCCATACATATAATTAGTTTAAAATACATATGTAGTGACTAATAGCATACAGACATTCAATCAATACATAGTGCGCATCACCTGTTCGATAAAAAGGCCCAAGTAAGACCGAGAATACAAGCGTAGAAGTTTGGATTCTTGGCGATTTTGAGGGCGACCTTTTTGATCAACTTCCGCAAAGATAGCGGTGGTGCGATAATCTCCTCTACAAGTGCATCAGTGATGGGATGGTTTTCCAAATCATGATCAGTATCAGTAGGAGCGGGAGAAGGGCGCCGCAGATCCCTGAGTTCGAAGACGAACAAGAGGATGGTGGTCCAAACAAGCGCCTGAAACACCGAGGATTGAACGACTAGGTTGAATCCCACCTGTCCGTACATGGGCTGGAGAAAGGGAACCCCAACCACAAGAGAGTTGGTGAGAGTGGTGAGAGAGAAGCTAGTTATCGACCACGAGTAGCTCCCGTGGGGGCACCACTTGGCCCAGCACGCCAGCGCCGCCACTATTATGACCTTCGAAACCACATCGGCGGCCATCAATGGGTAGTTCATGGTGTAAGGGTTCACGTGAGCGGCGAACTCGAACACAAACAATGGGTAAGTGAAGTAAAACACTAGATGGTTGATGGCCTCGCACACCTCCACGCGCAATATTCGCCACCATTTAACCGACCCGTATCCCAATATCAACGCTACATACAACGGCGTCATCGCCTCGACCACCTTCCACACATCTCCCCATCCTATCATTGCTTGATTTGCTTGACGATGTGACAAAAATAAATAATGAATATCACCAAGTAATAGCAAACAAATTTGCTAACGAAGTGAAGTTAAATAACGATTGTGGAGAAATATTTATAGGCACTCATAAATTCGAAATTAAGAAGAGTTCTAATGCAATTAGAAATCTGGTTAAATTTCATGTAAATCTGATTTGCTATCAATAAGAAAACATATTATCTTTAGGGTAATTAATAATTTGTACGTGAATCTAAAAGGATTATATTCTTTATATTATTCTTTCATGGAATTATATAGGGTACCAGGTTGGTTCACCACCTCCGGCCACCTCGCCGCCGGGTATTATATATTCATCCTTTTTATACTTTTGTAAGAATAATAGCTATGCATCCAAGTTTCCAGACCGTGAGAGGCCATGGGATTTATTTGATAATTTTCATTAAAGTGGTGGGACTAATCATCTAGAAATTAACATCTAGCCAGTAAACAGTTACTTCCGTTTTGTAACTGTCGCTCAATGACGACGAAACAGTTACAGGACTGTTAAAAATATTAAAGAAATACAATTGAGTGCAAAACAGTCTGCTGCATGTGTGGTCCTTAATTGAGATAGACCTGCATTCTGTGCGGAAAGAACTGGAGTTTAAAATTATTTAAGGCCATTATCTTAGGGCTATTTGCAAAAATAAGCCACTATTTTTCGGACTTGCAAAAATAGGCCAATTATTTTAGTTTTTGGTATTTTTAGGCCACATGTGTACCCAATCAGGCTATTTTGGGCCACATTTTGGCCCTAAAAGTGGCCTATAAATGCTGAATTGAGCTCAAATGTAGCCTAAAAATGCCAAAAACTAAAATAATTGGCCTATTTTTGCAAGTCCGAAAAACAGTGGTCTATTTTTGCAAATAGCCCTAAGATAATGGTCCTAAATAATTTTAAACTCGAAAGAACTGTGTCGAAACTGTAAATTTAATCCTATCTTGGATTGTCATAATTTACCATATATGGATTATAATCCTAGCATGCTTCTAATTATTTAATTGCTGCAAATGGGTGTTTAGATGAATACCTGTGAACTGCCAAGCTTGAAAAAACGTCTAGCCAGCGCCGCCCAGATCACTTTTCTGCTCAATACCGATATTCTGATTCTATAATCCGAACTGTATTATGTATATATTTTATGAGCTAGAAAACTATATTTATATTAAATAAAGAGTTAATGGGCTCAATTAGCACTTCTTGGATAAGAAAAGGAAAAAATGTCCACCCAAATAAAAATGTGGAAAAACTAGCATTTTTTAATGTAAATGTACAATTATACCCTTAATACTGTTACACACTTTTTCGGAAAAGTGTGTAATAACGTAAAAGTGTGTAATTGCAAAAAAGTGTGTAACAGTGTAAAATACACTGTTACACACTTTTTCAAAAATCGTGTAATAGTGTATTTTACAATGTTACACACTTTTTCTCAAAAATGTGTAATTACGTAAAAGTGTGTGATTGCGAAAAAGTGTGTAACAGTGTATTTTACACTGTTACACACTTTTTCGCTTATAAAATGTGTGTAATAGAGTATTTTATACTGTTACACACTAAAAGGGTATTTCAGTCAAAAATGCTATTATTTCCATATTTTTATTTTTATGGCTAAAATTTCCTATAACTAAAAGGTTTTGGCTAGAGTAGGGTGCTGCCTCTTAAATAAATCAGTGCCTGGGTATGGGCTTAAGCTGGGCTTTTGCTCATGGGCTAAGGAGAGAATGAGCCAGACCAGAGATCAAATACAAAGACCATATACCGGTTTTCTAGAGCCCAAAGTTTTTTTAGGCCCATAACTTTGACTGTTTTTTCAGGCTTGCAATTGTAGGACAAATTTTCAAAAATTGAGCATAAATAGGACAAATTGAGTTCGAAAAATCAATTTAAAATCAATTTGTTCTGCAATTGCAAGCCCAAAATTTTTTGTCCTACATTTGTAAAATGACCAAAGTTACGATCCAAAAAAAAAAAAGAGAGAAGAAAGATTTTTTTTAAAATTTTAATCTTTAAATAAATACTCCCTCCGTCCACGAAAGAACTTCCTATTTTTCTATTTCGGGACGTCCACGAAAGAACTTCCTACTTTTTCCTATTTTGGGACAATACCCCACCACTTAAAAAATACTCCCCTTTTAAGACAATTCCCACCACTCAAATAACATTAATTAAAACAACACAATAAATTATTAATATTTTTTCACAATTCCCAATACACTTTACAACTTTTTCTCCACTCTCAATACACTATACAACATTTTATTAAAACCCGTGCCACTCCCTCCTAGGAAGTTCTTTCATGGACGGAGGGAGTATAACTTTTACATTTCAAATCAAATATTTACATAAAATATATCAAATTAAAATTCAAGGTTTATTTATAAATTATATTTTTTATTTTTTTATCTTTTAATTATTTTATTTCTTTCTAAAATTGTAAAATTCGACTAATTATAAAATATGTAATATGCATATCAAATTAAAGATCACAATAAGAGCTTTAATTTGACATATTTTATGTACATATTTGATTTGAATTGTAAAAGTTATATTTATTTAAAGATTAAAAATTTTTAAAAAATCTATCTTCTCTCTCATTTTTTAGGCCTGTAATTTTGGTTATTTTGTAAATGTAGGACAAAAAATTTCGGGCTTGCAATTGCAGGACAAATTGATTTTTCGGGCTCAATTTGTCCTATTTATTCCGAATTTTTGAAAATTTGTCCTATAATTGCAAGCCCAAAAAAAATTATTCTATATTTGTAAAACATCCAAAGTTACAGACCTAAAAAAACTTTAGGCTCGGTTTTCTAGTAGAAAAACTCATATTACCTATTAAAAAATTAAATATGTTTGCTATTATCAAAAGTCGTATTTACTATTGTCAAAAATCATATTTTCTATTAGAAAAAGTTATATTTCCTATTAAATAATTTTATATGCTTGGTATTATGAAGAGTCATATTTACTGTGACGAAAAAAATTCATATTAACTATTAGGAAAAATCATATTTATGATTAGAAAAAATCATATTTACTATACGATAAATCATAACTATTAGAGAAATTCTTTTTTTAATAAATAAGACTCTAAGATTTTAAGACTTTTTATTTGTAAATGAGACTTTTGTTTGAATGTAATATTTTTTTTTTATAAAATCAAATATGACTTTTCTTATGGAAAAATAAGATTTTAAAACTTTTATTTGTAAAGGAAACTTTTGTTTGAATTTCAATAATATTTTCATAAAATAAAATAAGAATTTATTAAGAGCAAATAAGACCCTTTTAAAGAGCAAATAAAACCTTTAAACATTTTATTCTAACTAATATTTTTAATAAAATCAAATAAGAATTTCTTTAAGAGCAAGATAAGACTTTTTATTCGCAAGCAAGACTTTTATTTAAATTTGAATCAGACTTTTTATAAAATCAAATAAGACTTTTCTTTAGAGAAAATAAATTTTTTTTTCATAAATGAGACTTTTAAATGTGAATTAACTTTTTATAAAATGAAATAGTAATATTTTTCTTAAGATTAAATATTTTTTTCTTAATAATAAGTAAAACTTTTATCATTTATTTTTAAGCTAACCCTTCAAAGTAATCCCCCTTAGTACTGTAAAGTGATGAACTATAATAATCCTTTGTGAGAATGTTTAACCCCACCAAACTCTGCCAAACCCCTTCGCTAGTATTTAAATTTAATATTTTTAAATAATAAAGAGGCAGACTTCCAAAACGTTGTGTGAATCGTGACACAATTGGGACGTGCAGCAGAAAACAGTGAATTAGGGAGAAAGATTGAATATTAGTATATTACATTACACAAAATGAACATTTTATTACAAGTTAGTGAATGAAAATGAACCAAGAAAAAACAAGAGAAACAATTCCTCATAAGAAAGCAAAAGATTACGAGATTAAGCACTCCACTAGCAAACTGATAATTACCCTAAGGAAGTTAATTTCCAAATAAAGAGAGACCTTAGACAATAAGGACTCATACTAACGAAAGGAAAGAAACAAATTAATATAGAAATAATGAACTGACACAAATATTGCCCGTTGGTGGACCAACAAGTACTTCATCAGGTATTGCATGGTTCAGACATTGGATCGAACACCTTCTGCTCAGCCTCTGTTTTTGCCGTTGTAGGCAGTCATTTTATCAAACACCTCTTATCCAGTCTTGTCTAGAAGCTCAACAACATTTGTATCATCGACAAAATGATAACGGTCTACCTTTCATGAAGCGGTATAATTCAAAACCTCAAAAGGCATTTTTGCAAACACCCTCTCCATCTCTAAATTGAGGAATCGACTATCCAGCTCGATCATGCTAATGGGGAAAAAATTAAAGTAAAAAAAACTAGAAGTCAGCCAATAAAGCATCCATACAATTTGCTAAAAGTTAATAGCTCTGAAAATTTAACTAGCGCCAAAAAAATAATCTATACTAATAGATAAAGAGGCTAAGCATTTTATGGGACAACTTGTGGATTGCTATTTTACCCCTATCATATATTTTATATTATAATATTTATAAAATAAATTTAATAGCTTATTGCATTAGTTATCGGATACATCAAATAGATTAGCATTAGTTTAGAATTCTAATTGCATTAGAATTCTCTCTCTCTCTAAAGCTTTAATAGCTTATTGCATTAGTTATCGGATACATCAAATAGATTAGCATTAGTTTAGAATTCTAATAATTCTGGCGAAACTACGTATTGATCAATCAGCGCGCACCTGCTCACGTCGACGCCGTTCGCACCTCCGGCCGGCCAACGAATCGCTGCCGTTCCCATCCGCTATCTCGCCCTCTCGCCGCCAACCAAGCTTCAAGTTTGTGATTTTGGTTTATAATCTAATTCTGGCGAAACTACATATTGATCAATCAGCGCGCACCTGCTCACGTCGACGCCGTTCGCACCTCCGGCCGGCTACGAATCGCTGCCGTTCCCATCTGCTGTCTCGCCCTCTAGCCGTCAACCGTCTAGGGCTCTATATGTCGCTCTCCAGTCAGGTAGGTAAGCCCTCAAACTACAAACTGTTATTTCATTATACTAGCAGGCGATGCACTTTAAACACGTTGGTTTTTGTACTATGTAAATATAATTGATAGATATTATTATATAATTTTGCATATTTGTATTTTTTTTATTAACTTGATTTTTACTATGTAAATGAAATTCATAGATATTTTTATGTAGTTTTGAATATTTGTATGAATTCATTTGACTATAATTGTAATTTAAAAAAGGAATCAATGCAACTATTAATGAATAAATTTAAATGCAATAAAGTAGTATTCATAATATACTTCTAAATAAAAATGAAATTTTTTTTTACGATAAACATCATAACTTATCTAAATACAGAGCAAGACAAATTTTAGATCTTCTCTTGTTTGATTTTGATGATCGGGGATGTCTTCTTCTTATTTTGGGTTTGCAACCGAATGTTGTTCAACGGAAAATCGTCGTCACTTGTAATCTCAATGTAGTCATCAAACTTTTTCTTGGCTACTCTTCTTTTTTTCTTTGGCGGTTATGTGGGCTGCAACTCCATCGTAGTTTTTTTCTTTCTAGATGGGTGTATCTTTTTTGATTTCTCGGGTGAATGATTCTTTTCTTCCTCTTAAGTGGGCTCTTCTTCAATATCTCTAACATTGATGCTTTACATCGATTGCGTCTTTTAGATTGCATTTGCTACAATATTGAGATTTCTCTGTTGATCGAATTTTATATACTTGAGCATCACCATGAAGCGTATTTTTGTGTACACTTGTGTGCTTAATCCTCTATAGTATGTGGAGGCTGTGTGAAAATGTTTAATTGTTATAATTATGTAATATCGAATTTTGTAATATGAATTATTTAAATTATAGTAAGTGTTTAAGTAAGAAATCTTAATTTACCTCTTTGATTGAAGAAAGATCGATATTCATCCACAGAGCATCCTACATATACATCTGCCGCTTGATCGAACAGTGTAACACGAGCATTGCAGTCGCCTTGTATAACATTTATTGTGATTCTGTATCTAGAAATATATGAAATGATAAAATTATTATATGTTTGTTATTGTGTCATTAACTAATTTTAATTGGTAGTAGGTTTAAATTTGATAATTACCTGGGCGCGTCTCAAGAACTTCTTCATTGCATTTTTTGCATATTGCACTCTCATCAATTTTGGAGAAAGATGTGTTGCAATTTTTACAAGAATCATACCATACTGTTGCTTTATTTTCAACTTTGTCAATAATTCCCGTAAAGCAATACGAAACACCCTAATATATAACAAAAAATAATATATTATAGAAATAGTTGATTATGTACTTTTGAAATGCATCATTAATTTTTTTATATATCGTACCTCCAATAATAAATGTTGATTGTCTCTGAGATCTTTAAGAGTGACTTCCTTTGTTTGTTTTATTTTTTGTGCCATTGCTAATTTAGCAATTGCTAATGCATCATCATCAACATCAGAACACCTGTATATAATATTAAATGATATGTTAGATTTTTTTTAAATATATAATTTATTTATTTTTTGATACGTATGATTGCATCGGCTGAATCTCTTTGCATGTTGGTGATGCAATCGTACGTATCAAAAAATAAATATTATATATTTCTTTAAAAAAATCTAACATATCATTTAATATTATATACAGGTGTTCTGATGTTGATGATGATGCATTAGCAATTGCTAAATTAGCAATGACACAGAAAATAAAACAAACAAAGGAAGTCACTCTTAAAGATCTCAGAGACAATTAACATTTATTATTGGAGGTACGATGTATAAAAAAATTAATGATGCATTTCAAAAGTACATAATCAACTATTTCTATAATATATTATTTTTTGTCATATATTAGGGTGTTTCGTATTGGTTTACGGGAATTATTGACAAAGTTGAAAATAAAGTAACAATATTGTATGATTCTTGTAAAAATTGCAACACATCTTTCTCCAAAATTGATGAGAGTGCAATATGCAAAAAATGCAATGAAGAAGTTCTTGAGACGTCGCCCAGGTAATTATCAAATTTAAACCTACTACCAATTAAAATTAGTTAATGACACAATAACAAACATATAATAATTTTTATCATTTCATATATTTCTAGATACAGAATCACAATAAATGTTATACAAGGCGACTGCAATGCTCGTGTTACACTGTTCGATCAAGCGGCAGAGGTATATGTAGGATGCTCTATGGATGAATATCGATCTTTCTTTAATCAAAGAGGTAAATTAAGATTTATTACTTAAACACTTACTATAATTTAAATAATCCATATTACAAAATTCGATATTACATAATTATAACAATTAGACATTTTCACAGGGTAAAACAACCTCCCCATACTATAGAAGATTAAGCACACAAGTGTACACAGAAATACGCTTCATGGTGATGCTCAAGTCTATAAAATTCGATCAACGGGGAAATCTCAATATTGTAGCAAATGCAATCCAAAAGACGCAACTGATGTAAAGCATCAATGTTAGAGATATTGAAGAAGAGCCCACTCAAGAGGAAGAAAAGAAACATTCACCCGAGAAATCAAAAAAGATAAACTCGTCTAGAAAGAAAAAAACTACGATGAAGTTGCAGCCCACAGAATCGCCAAAGAAAAAAAGAAGAGTAGCCAAGAAAAAGTTTGATGACTACATTGAGATTACAAGTGACGACGATTCGCCGTTGAACAACATTCGGTTGCAAACCAAAAATAAGAAGAAGACATCCCCAATCATCAAAATCAAACAAGAGAAGATCTAAAATTCGTCTTGCTCCGTATTTAGATAAGTTAGGATGTTTATCGTAGAATTTTTTCCATTTTTATTTAGAGGTATATTATGAATACTACTTTATTGCATTTAAATTTATTCATTAATAGTTGCTTTGATTCCTTTTTTAAATTACAACTATAGTCAAATGAATTCATACAAATATTCAAAACTATATAAAAATATCTATGAATTTTATTTACATAGTAAAAATCAAATTAATAAAAAAAATACAAATATTCAAAATTATATAATAATATCTATCAATTATATTTACATAGTACAAAAACACACGTGTTTAATGTGCATCGCACGTTCTTACTGCTAGTAGCTGAAAAATAAGTTAGGGAGCATTAATCTAATAGCTAAGAGCATCCGCATCGGTTACACGATAGTGGCCTACTCGTGTAAGGCTGCTATCGTGTAAGCCGATGCAGCCCTCACTTACACGAGGGCTACACGTTCTATCGTGTTTAAAAAAAATCAAATTTTGAATATCATGGCCTCGATTTGCTGGATTTTTGACCGTTTTTTTTTTCTTCTCTTCTTTTTCTTCTCTTTTTCTTCTTCTTCTTCTTCCTCATTTTTTTCCTTCACCTTCTTCATCTTCCTTACTTCTTCCTTTCTTCCTCTCTCTACACCCTTCATGGATCCACACAACCCAAATTACTATAACCTAAATTTAAGTGAAAAGCATAAAAATCAAATCTAAAAAAATCATGTAGGCTATCATGTAACCCCAATGCAGCCTCTTTACACAATGTGGTCCCCCCCCCTCATCAAGTAAGCTATCATGTAGACTATCATGTAATCCCAATGCGGATGCTCTAATCGATAAACTGTAGATTTAGCTAACAAACAAACACTTTTTTTTTTTCTGGTTCTCATCAATTTATTATTTATTTCCAAATTATATTTTGGAGAAAGAAATGCTCGAAAATTTAAATATTAATCAAAAGTATATAATTTTTTCTTTTTGTAGAAGTAGACTTATTTATTAGTTTCATATTTTAAGATGCCCAGAAATCTTTTTGGTAGCATATCGCGTGACAGATACTCACCTTTTTTCCTTACTCACCTAATAAACAACTAACTTTTTTTTCATGGACGGAGGGAATAATTAATATAATTTTTTTTTGAAAAACTATTCTTTTCATGATTAATATAAAGTCGAAGATAGATTTTTTTTAATGGGCTAATGACCGAAAAATACACGAAGTTTCACCAAATTTGCATTTCGCACACGAAGTATTGATAGTAGAGAAAGGGTCCCATATTGAGGGCATTGTTAAGACCACGTCCTTCTATTTTAGCAATTTGACCAAGTCTTCTTGTTCGATTCCATAACCCAGTTTGTTAAGCTGCAAAATATATAAAATATAGTTTTGAAAAACAAAGAATATTAATTTAATGAAGAAGGCAAGTCAGCAAAATAAAATAAAAAAATGTTAGAGTTTATTTGAAACCTGACTCTAATACCAATTCAAAGTTCTTGCTCCCACAAATACTATGTTGGACTAATTATTTGAACAAATATTCGAACAATTATTTATGAAAGCAAAAGATACAGTGTGGAAAATAAATGTGGACACAATGCATAATTTACACAATACAACTTATAATTAAATTGCACCGTGAATCCACTATAAGAATCTTTCATACAATGAATTAAATTCTTAACAAATAATTTCTCTTAATTTTTTTTTTTTTTTTGAGACAGAAAGCTATCAATACTATTACTCAATATCATCCCGTACAATATCCCCAAGCTAACTAGGGAAGTTTTGAGTCCACCTCGTTGGGTGCTCAACATTATGCGCAACTATGTATGCATAATTAAGGTTAGCAACAACTACTATACACTCATAAATGTTGTTTCATTGTTTGCAAAGCTCTAACATGGTTGAGAAGCTGATCATTCAAGAAATGCAGTGAACTTGAATCCCAAATTTTTAATCTATCAGCTAACTGCTAGAACTACAGATTTCATTCTATTAATAGATAAACATAATTTTTTTTGTAGCTTACTAAATTAAATTATTTATTAGTGTCATAATTTGACATGAGCACAAATCTTTTTGCATGACAAATACATACTCACCTTACTACCGATGCTTCTGATCCGAAAAAGTGAAATTACTTCATTTTCTTTAGTTTTCTTCTCCAGCGCTTATATCGAGGCAAGTCCGTAACATGGTAAACTTTACTTATATTCCTACAAAACAAGAAGATGCAGAGTTACAGCTGACTTTTCCTTATATAATCATATAGAGTTGATGGTAGCTTTTACCTACGCAAAAAATCAGAAACAAAAAATATTCATCATAAAAGAAAATTATAAAAACTACCCTTTTGAAACTTCATCTTGTTGTTCTGCATTGCTCGAATCACAAACTTTGCTCGAGCAATACGAGTTGAGCATGTCTAGCAATAATGGAAATTAATGCACTAATGCAGGACGTGCTCGACCACGATAAGCCGAGCAATCAAGCATTCTTAGAAAATGCACTAATGCTCGACATTGTCGACCATTGAGAGTTGAGCATTAGTGCAAAAGCTCGATATAAGGTAAAAAAAAGTCCAAAGCAGATATAATTTATATATTTGTAAATCTCTTACCATCGAGCTGAAACCGGCCTTTTGATGGCCGGTGGTGGCGGCGGAAGCGGCTTTTGGGTGGGCTTACAACCAATACAACGAACTTGAAACACATCATCTCCGTAACTTTGCTGCTCTTCTTGAATTAGTTTGACGGATTCCGCCACCGAATTCTCACAGTCCTTAACCTCGATCAACTTCAACGTCGGTATTTCTCCCATACTATCTGGGATTTCACTGAGATTCCGGCAAGAATGAATCAGCAGGTGCTCGAGCAACGGGAAGTGGCTGCCTTCGCTGTTCCATTGCTTCAGATCCGATCGATCGATGAGTAGAAATCTCAGCTTTGGGAAGTCTGTATCGCTAGTAACCCATTCTTGCTGCACGAAGTTGAATTTTCTCAGTTTTAGCACTTGAAGATTAGGCAACGGACCGGAAATTTTGAGGTAAGGATCGTGAAAACCCCAACCGATCAAGGCTAACTTCTTCAGCGAAGTTGGAAGCAGAAGATCGTGGACACCAGACTTACACCGATAGCTCTCCTTTTCCAGCTTCAAATTTTCAAGTTGATGGAGATGTACAAGATTATGGAAGAGTGATTCTCCCGATCCCCACGAATAAGAGATGGACAGCTTCCTAAGGTTGGGAATCATGTGGAGGAGACTTAATGAACAATCGAGATCTCTCACTTTCCCTAGTGTTTGCAGATTGTTTAGAGCAAAAGGAGCACTATTGGGATGAGTTAAGTAACAACTAGAATAACCGAGGATAATGAGATGCCTTAGTTGCGGCATATTCCAAATTTCATCTGGCAAAACTCTATCATCACCGGTCCGAATGATTAAGGTTTGAAGGCTTTGAAGGTTTGAGATTGCTCTAGGAATTTTATAGTCATAGGAGAAAGCAATGTACCTCAAATGAAACAGCTCAAAAAATTGATCAGGGACCAAACGCGGAAGAAATCAGACTCTCAGCACATCGAGGACCCTGAGCAATCTAAAGCTCCCGAAAGACTCAAGTTTATACTCGAAGTACATTATAGTCCGGATGGTTGTGCTAAAAATGTGAGCGAAAGAATCGAGTTTAGAGCTAGAAACACTTATCCTGCGCTCATCTTTCATGCTTTTCATCAGCTCCAGCGCTCGCCTACCCTTAACGTGCACAAGAAACTTCTCTTCCTGCGATTTCTTGATGCACAAATCTCGTACCAGATCATGGAGCCTGCAACTTTTTATTTTGCCATTAGATTTATTATTGGAAACAATAACAAGACTTCTCCTAATAAGATCCTCCAGATACTCTTCTGCTCTGTCTTCAAAGCTTTTAGATGCAACTGGTTTCACAAAGCCTTCAGCTATCCATAACCTCTTCAGGTTCTCAACTTTGATCTCGTGATCTTCTGGAAATCCTCCCATGTGTAAGAAACACGCCCCCAAATGATGAGGCAAATGGTTGTAACTCAAGGATAGAATCTTTTGCACCCGCCCATCTGTTGTGGCAAGAGATGATCTTACATTTTTAGCAATTTCCTCCCATGAAGTTGGAGTTTTACTCACCGAGGATAGGAGTCCTGCAACCACCATCGTTGCAAGGGGCAATCCTCCGCAGCTTCTTGCAATCTCCCTTCCAATGGCCTCCAATTCACGAGGGACGGAATCTTGGTGTCCGAACACCTTCTCTCGTAGTAGATTCCAGCTCTGACACGGATCCATCAAACGCATCTTATGGGAAGGCGTGGAAGAGTTGGCATAAGCAGCAACATCTACCAACCTTGTGGTTAACAGAATTCGACTCCCATTGTTGTCGTCAGGAAACAACTTCTTTACATCATTCAGTACCTTGGTGCTCCACATATCATCCATCACAATAAAAAATCTCCTGCCTACTAGGATTTTGTACACTTTCTCCGCCATGGATCTATCATCCCTTTCTCGGTTGAATTCTTTCAAGGAATCGAAGATGTTTGAAAGAATTCTTTCTTCACTATAATCTTGTGTGTTGAAAATAAGAAAAAGAATAAGTCAAAGATTATTATTCAAAGATCATGAATAATAATTCAAAGACAAAATCTTAGCTTTTGATTTTAAGGGATTTTAGTTTGACATTTGATTCATCCTTACACTATAAAAGGATGCATTGTAATCTAAAGAAACACATCAAGGAATACAATAACAATCATTTGCTTCTCTTTATCTTTCTCTATGCATTATGATAATAACATGTTTTAACATGGTATCAGAGCAGGTTCAACCATAGGAACTCAGAAACGAATCATCATCGTTCATAATCCAAAAACCAAAAACATTCCTAGCCAATTCTTCATAATGAACCAATTCAACAAATCCACAGAATGGATCGAAGAAACCATAAACCACACAGATTCAAATGAATCAATTCAACAAATCCACAGAATGGATCGAACTTACCCAAATCCCTCAGCTGAGTCGGCATTCTCAAGAGTGAGATGGGAGGCCGCCCGACTACAAATCTTGCAGCCGGCAACCAACCGCGCCGACATCGACGCCTCATCATCGGGAGGGGTCGGAGCCGGACTCGCCGCCACCCACCGCCCTACTCAGCGGCCTGAGGTCCGACCGCCACACACCGCCGCCGGCAGAGGCAACCCACCAAAGTGGTGGGAAAACAATTCCAAGGTTGCGAAAGGGAAAATGGCGGACCGAAGTGGAGGAAATTCGGAACAGATCGGAGCAACACCGACTGGATCGGCAGTGGCCGAGAACCGACCGGCGTGGGCCGCAAGAGCGGCGGCCATGGCTGTCGACCGACTGGCAGCCTCTGGACCGTGGGGCGCGAGGGAGATATCGGCGGCTGGAAATCAGTCGCCGCTGACCGTGGGGGCGGCGGCACCAGCCGTGGACCGGTCGTCTCCGGCTGGGCAGAATGGAGGCAGCGGGCGTGAAGGGGAGGCGGCTGGTGTGGTTTGGGGAGAATTAAAAGCAGGTATAGGGTTTGGTGTTTTCACACCAAACCCTCCATCTTTTCCTTATTATCATAAAAGACCCCATTTTATGCCAACTAACCCCCCAAGTTCCGAGATATTACAAAATCCACCCCTTGATTCTAATGAATTGCAGAAATTACCCCATGTTATGCAAAAAGACCCACCTACTCTTATTAAATATCAGAATAGCCCCCATTTGCAGCCTAGTCCCTCGAAATTTAGGGATTTATATAGTATACCCCATTTTATGCAAAACCAACCCCAAAAAATGCATAATCATGATATTGACCCTAAAAAGCCTTCAAACTTTTCCGCTGTGTACCAGATGTCAGGTAATAATAGGGATAGAGATAAAGGGTGGATTTTTGATTATGGAGCCACTGATACAATGACTTTTGATAAAACTGATATTATTAAGTCATCAACATCACATCGTACGCATGTTCAGACTGCAAATGGTGATTTGACTCGTGTTAAAGGAGCCGGAACTATAGAAATTTCCCCTACTTTACGTCTCTCAAATTGTCTTTATGTCCCGTCTCTTTCACACAAACTCTTATCTATTAGCCATGTTACAAAAGAACTCAATTGTACCATGATAATGCATCCCCACTTCTGTTTGCTTCAGGATATCAGGACGGGGGAGATTATTGGGCGTGGCACTGAGCGGGATGGATTGTACTATGTGGATGAGATAGCTCAACAAGGCAAGGTGATGCTGGCTCACGGAACTGCTGACCGGGAAGCCTGGCTTTGGCACCGTCGGTTAGGGCATCCATCCATGGGGTATCTTAAGCTTTTATTTCCTAAATTAATAAAAAATGATGAGAATTTATCTTGTGAAACTTGTGTTTTAGCTAAAAGCCACCGAAAATCTTTTAAGCCTAATGACACACAAGTAAACTCCATATTTTCTCTTGTTCATTCTGATGTTTGGGGTCCTTCACCCGTGGTAGGGGGACAAGGTTTTAAATATTTTCTGTTATTTATTGATGATTGCACTAGGATGACATGGGTATATTTTTTAAAACACAAATCTGAAGTTTTTGAAAAATTTACTCATTTCCATACTATGGTTCAAACTCAGTTTCAGAAAAACATCCAAACCCTTAGAACTGATAATGGGGGGGAATTTGTTAATAATTCAATGAAAATATTTTGTCAAACAAAAGGGATTATTCATCAAACTACTTGCCCCCACACTCCTGAACAAAACGGAGTTGCCGAAAGAAAAAACCGAATTTTACTTGAAATGACTCGTTCTATGATGATTGAGTCTCATGTTCCCTCCTCTTTTTGGCCCGAGGCCGTGAAAACCTCGGCTTACCTTATTAACCGTCTCCCTACTAGGACTCTTAAACTTCAAACACCATTACAGAAATTGTCTACTCTGGCCTCCATACCTCTTGCCCTTACACTTCAACCACGGGTCTTTGGGTGCTCTGTTTTCGTTCACATTCCTAAACATGAACGCACCAAACTCTCTCCTTGTGCAGTCAAGTGTGTGTTTGTAGGTTATGGAGTTAATCAAAAAGGATATAGGTGTTACAATTCCAAAACCCGTCAAATCATCACCACCATGAACTGTGATTTCCTTGAAACTGAGTATTTCTACGATAACCACCTTACCAGTCAGGGGGAGAGTGAGAGTGAGATCGACTTGTTAAGTTGGTTACCAATGCCAGTCTCGGAAGCAGATCCAACAGAAAAAGTTAGCCTTGCCACCGAGCATGTTTCATCCACTCCAGAACAATCTAGTCCGCTGCATGAGCCTATATCTTCTCCGCCACTGATATCTGAGGTAAGATCTTCTGAACCTACTATTGTGGCTTCTGATTCTGCTGATAATATTTCTCAAGTCATTGAAGAAGAACAGGAGGATAATACAGTAGATGGAGATACTGGGAGATATGTGCTACCACCCAGGAGTAATCGGGGTGTACCTCCTAAACGGTATACCCCAGAGAAAATTGTGAGGAATTCGCGATACTCAATTGGGAATATCGCCAAGGGAAACTTGTCCAAAAATGCCACAGCCTATGAAGCGGCCTTATATGATGAGGAGATTCCACAAACAGCAGAGCAAGCCCTGAAGATCGAGCATTGGAGAAATGCTATGAAGAAAGAGATAGGAGCCCTAAACCGGAATCACACATGGGAGAAGTGTCGGTTGCCAAAAGGGAAGAAAACTGTGGGATGCAGATGGGTTTTCACAATCAAAAGAAGACCAGATGGATCTATTGAGCGTTACAAAGCTCGATTGGTCGCAAAAGGATACACACAGATGTATGGAATCGACTATGAGGAGACCTTCTCACCTGTGGCAAAGATGAACACTGTCAGGGTGCTCCTCTCAATTGCTGCTAATAAAGACTGGGATCTTCATCAGTTTGATGTTACAAATGCCTTCCTTCATGGTGAGCTTGAAGAAGAACGAGAGGTATACATGGATGCACCCCAAGGTTTTTCAGATGAGTTCGAGGAAGGAAAGGTATGCAGATTGAAAAAGACTTTATATGGGCTCAAACAGTCTCCCAGAGCTTGGTTTGGAAGATTCACCACAACTATGAAGAAGTTCGGGTACCAGCAAAGCAATTCAGACCACACTTTATTCTTGAAGAAACGAGGTGATCTTATTTCTTGCTTAGTCATTTACGTTGATGACATGATCATAACAGGGGATGACTTAGAAGAAATCCAGAAGTTGAAAGCAAATCTTTTCAAGGAGTTCGAAATGAAGGACCTTGGGAGACTAAAGTACTTCCTCGGGATCGAAGTACTCAGATCGAGGAAAGGGATTTTTATAAATCAGAAGAAGTATACTCTTGACCTTCTTGCAGAAACTGGGATGCTAGATTGCAAGCCAGCTGAGACGCCTATGGCTGTCAATCATGGGCTACAGATTGTGAAGGGAGCTGAATTGGCGGATCGAGGAAAATATCAACGTTTGGTAGGGAAACTTATATATCTTTCCCATACTCGGCCTGATATTGCATATGCTGTTGGAGTTGTGAGTCAGTTTATGCACCAACCACAAGCTGACCATATGGAAGCAGCACTCAGAATTGTGAGATACTTGAAAGGAACCTTTGATTATGGAGTACTGCTCAGGAAGACTGGACATTTCGAGATACAGGCATACACTGATGCTGACTGGGCAGGAAACCCGAATGACAGAAAGTCAACAGCTGGATACTTTGCATCTATTGGAGGAAATCTTGTCTCATGGAGAAGCAAGAAACAAAAGGTGGTTGCTCTCTCAAGTGCAGAATCAGAATTCAGAGGGATCAAGAGTGGGTTAACCGAAGTCCTTTGGCTAAGAAGATTGTTGATGGAATTAGGACTTCACTCAACAAAGACGTGTCAAATGTACTGCGACAACAAGGCTGCCATCAGCATATCCGAGAACCCAGTTCAACATGATAGAACTAAACATGTCGAAGTGGATAGGCACTTTATCAAGGAAAAGATTGAGGAAAAGATTGTGGAGCTCCCATTTGTGAGGTCCGAAGATCAGCTCGCTGATATCTTAACCAAGGCTGTGGACTTCAAAAGTTTTTCAGAAGTTCTTTCCAAGTTGAGTATCGGAAATCCCGTCACTCAACTTGAGGGGGAGTGTTGAAAATAAGAAAAAGAATAAGTCAAAGATTATTATTCAAAGATCATGAATAATAATTCAAAGACAAAATCTTAGCTTTTGATTTTAAGGGATTTTAGTTTGACATTTGATTCATCCTTACACTATAAAAGGATGCATTGTAATCTAAAGAAACACATCAAGGAATACAATAACAATCATTTGCTTCTCTTTATCTTTCTCTATGCATTATGATAATAACATGTTTTAACATTGTGTTATAGTGACCCAAACACGAATCTGAAAATGCTCCATGATTAATGGATCATCATAAGCATTTCTAGCAAGAGTCGTCTTGCCAATTCCTCCCATACCAGTTATTGGGAGGATTTGGAGTTGTCGCGAATCTCCACAAAGCCAAGCCTTTATTTCTAGAAAATCTTCGTTCAAGCCAACCATATCGATTTTGCCAGCTTCTGCACCCTGAGATGAGGATGAACTAGTCCCAACAGAGTCATCAAGTTCTGCATCTTTGATGGTGATGATGCTATTTTTGATCTCCACCACCTCTCCGGCGATTGAATCCATTTGATTTTCTATTCTGCGCAACTGGAATATAAACGTGATTCTTCTTAGTTCTGCAATCCAGTGGGTATATCGAATATTGTAGTGGATTTTTTCCATCATATACAATTCGATAACATCTTCTGCCTCCATTGCTACATTCCTCATTCTTGCTTCCAAATTCTTAGCTTTCTCGGGAAAATCCTCAAGAAAAGCTCGGAGTGCATATTTATCGAGAGATATAATATGTTTTTTTTTCGTGAGGAGAGACGGAAAATTGATTATGATTGAGGAATTGATCAATGGTTCGTTCAAGTGAAAGAAGAGTACAATAAGCCATCCTTACTGTTGTGACAGAATAGGATTATAGAGCGATAAATGAACATATAAAACGTACAGAAGATACAAATTTACTTGGTTCACCAAAATGGCTACGTCCACGAGCAGAGAGGAGAACGGATTTCAAGACATATCAACACTTACACACACTCTCAGCTACAAGATTGTGCTAACAAAAGGTAGAATAACAAAGAGAAGGGGAAGAAAATATGCTCTAACCATAAGATTTGCAGATGAAATGGAGGAATAGAGAGAGAGAGAAAGAGGAGAAAGAAACTATCCTCTTAATACAAGATTTTGAAGATAAAATGATGGAACTACTTCAAAGGGAGAATGAGAAGAGAAGAAATAAACTATATATGCTCTTGCTACAAGATTTTGCAGATTATATATATGAATTAAGAAGGAACAATAACAATTGTAGAGAGAGAAACTGATAATTATCAAAATAGACAAATGGCAATCTGTTTTGCTTGATGGTTTCTTGCATTCCTCTGAGTAAATATAGTGTCCAAAAAGCAGAAGGGTTGTTAGAGAGACTACTTGTTATTTTCTATAAGAAAAAGATAAACAATTGCTGATCGCTTACTTATTTGTTGACAAAAAATGCAAGCATGACATTTTAACAAACCTATTATTTTTCGACTATTGTAACTACCGTTAATATTGTAATTTATGCAATTTAAAGAATTCGACAAATGCTTACCCCACAAAGTAATAAATTAGTTAGATACAATAATCCATCCTTTTTGAATTTATGAGAAACATCATAAAGTTGTTAGAAAGCAATCCATGACTTTTAATTAAATTAGTACAGCCTATACGTCCATTACACATGGTAAATACAACACCATTTTCAAACCTTTGCAAATACAACACCATTTTCAAAATGTATTATTGAAAAGATCCAAATACGATGGTGACATCCCAACAACCAGATTATTTAAAGAATATTATTTTCAACAATTTAATGCCATTCAAAAGAAAAATTGTACACCATTCACAATTAAACTAATAAAATAATTGCATAGAAAATTTCTAGAGAGACGATATATCTCTATTTCTCAGTCTTGAAATGTTCTCATATAATATAAAGCAGCCGGGTTGTTAGAGAGACTTTCATTTTGGCTGGTTCAATAGGATAATTATCGTACTAATTAGTTGTACCTATCGCTATGAATTTTATACTGTTTGGAATCTTCTGCAAAAAAATATAGTCTTGATTCTTGGACACTTCTTCAATAGCATAACTAGGTAGTCTAAAAAAAAATCACATAAATAGGATATATTAATTCATAGCTTCTCTACAGTAAAATCTTGGTATATAAATAATGTTCCATATATTGAAATTTAACTAATTTATATAAATTAAATATTGCAATTGAATGAATTACTATATTGTACTATTAATTTCGGTAGTCAATAAAAAATTGATGAAGTCTCCTGTACACCCGAGTGTACCGTAGACTCGAGTGTAAATGACACTAACACTAAATCTAAATGATACTAACACTAACAATATTTTGAAATGACACTAACACTATTTTGTTTTACAAATGACACTATCATGTTATATAAATAACACTATTTCGAAATGACACTAACACTAAATGACGCTATCATGTTATCGAAATGATACTAATACCCCGGGTGGACACGAGATTTTGTGTAAAAATTTTATATCTCAATACATGCATTTATCACTTTATAAACACTAATGCTAGAAAATTCAAGACCAATCAATAGTTAGAAAATAAAAAGAAAGATATATGTATGTGTAATCTTACACTCAACTAATTGTTTCTTAGACTTCTTAAGGGATCTAAAAATCTTAAGAGAAAATATTCTTAAGGGAGTAAAAGCCTAAAATTCAAGTGACTTTAATCAGGTGTATTTTGTATGGAGGGAAAAACCTGATTGCAACTTGTTCACAACAATGTCCCAATGCAACGACTCCACCACTTCAATAGATGACAATTTCAATGTGTTTGGGCAGCTACGAATCTTTTAAATCAATTAATATATATATATATATTTTTTCCATACCAAAATTCTCAATTTATGGCATGCCTTATGTCAGCTTTAGTTCCAGAAATATCACCTTCTTGGACAACACAGTAGATGGGCTTCTCTGACACAAATCGTCGAGCACTTTATCTGCACGGCGGAACCATTCGCTCCTAAAGCAGCCCCAATCCGGATTATGGGCTGTTTTTCCTTTGATAGAAGATCTTTAGGTGTTGAGCAAGGACCAACAACATCAAAAGCACAATCAGCTCAGTTGCTCCAGCTGAAAATATTTTCAATTTTTTTGAGTTTGTTTTCGGTATAAGCTTCACCAAACAAAGGTATTTTTTTTATTATGTATTTATTACCTTTTCGGGCCCTTGTTTTATTTTGTTAACCAAAGCCCAGCAATTATAATTTACAAGCCCAATAGGGAATCAACGTGCCAGCCCATTCACAGTTCGATTATATATTTTCTTTTAATTTTCGTTTTCTTTATTTTTTTTATTTCTTTGTAAAATATTTAATATGCATATCAAATTAAAGATCATGATAAAAAAAAATTAATTTGACATATATTTATATAAATATTTTATTTAAAATATAAAAATTATATTTATTTTTTTAAAAATTCTCTCTCCTTAATTCTCTCATTTTTATTTTAATTTGTATTTACATTTCTTATCTTTTTTCTTTTATTATTGTAAAAAAAACTTATTTTTTATTTTTTCAATATTCAACTCAAATATATTCCGTTAAAATTATTATTTTTAATTATATTTATAAATATGATAATTGAGTTAGTATCAATTTTATAAAAAAAAAAAAAAACATTTTCCGTGCATTGCATGTAGTGCAAATGCTAGTTATATTAAAAAGCCAAGATTTCAAATTGATTTCAAAATTGAGTGGCAATTTTAAAATTATAATAAAATTGCATGTTTTTGTATAAACTATATTTTTTTCTTTTTATTTTCTTTTTCATTATCTTCTTATTTTTTGTTTTATTTCTTTCTAAGATTATGAAATTCAACTAATTATAAAATATCTTATATATTTTATATAAATATTTGATTTATAATGTAAAACTTATATTTATTTAAAGATTTAAAGTTTTAAAAGAAAATATCTCATCTCTCATCTTTTTTCAATAAATCTATTTTTCTACTCTTTTTCATTTTTCTTTTATTTTTTACCTTCTTTTTTTTGTCTTTTCATAATATCAATTTTAATTATTGCATATATTTATTTTAATTTATTTTGATGTGTTAAAAAATGGAAGCTATAGTCCTCGTTTTCAAATTGTGTAACATATAGTCATCATTTTCAAATTACGTAACATATAGTTCTTTGAAAACATATAAGTAATGGTTCTATTTTAACAATTAGCTCGGATTATCTTGTTGATTTTTGTCAATTGCTCGAAGGAGAAGAGACTCTCGCTTTACTCAATGTAGTAACTCTAGTGTTTGATACATACTCTGATGCGATAGTGCTAAGTTCTAACACCTTTTACCAAGCATATAGCTTCTACGCATATTTCCTTGAATTATGTATACTCGAGTTGTTGTGATAAAATGGTCATAATTCACTATTTTGTGAAATCAGTGTTGATATTGATGGTTTATTTGCATGTAGCAACCAACACCTTTCTTGGTGGGAGGGAAGGCCTTCTACCATGAAGTAAAGCTAAGTTATCGAGGAACAAAACGTCGCCCTTTTGCCACTTGAATTGGATGCTCTCTTCTTCGATGATCTCTTGGCATCGTTTCACCACCTCGTCCGGTATTTCACTTGCATCGGCCATGGTGGCGGAGCTGAGCTCGTTACCGTGCATTCCAACGACGGTGTTGAACCACATCCTCCTTCCTTTTCTTCCCTCGTCTGGGACCTAGTATCGTCTTCACCCCACCCTCTGCTAGCCATTCCATCTCCATTCCTAATGCCTTACCCCTGCACACGCCATTGATTAAGAGGGCGTTTACTTTGGAGGATTAGCCTTGATATATAGATAAAAAATAGTATGGCTAATCTTTTGTTTACTTCGATGGATTAAAATTTTGGGATATCCCAACACCCTTGATTTTTTCTATCATTTAAGCTAGTTTTTACTCGATTTTTATATCCCATTTCAAAGGTGGGATTGGAGTAATCCTACTCTCTAGGATGAAAATACTCAATCATCACTACAAGAAAATCGCTAATAGATGACAGACGAAAAGCATCATCTATTAGAAAATCGTCTGTCACTAATGAAGGTGTAGTCTATTTGTAGGTGTTGATAGACGACGTTTTTTTGCATCTGATCAATCATGCAAAGTAAACGCTCCCTCTCCACAATATGTCTAGAAAGAACTCGAAATTGCTTACCTCTTCTATGCTTCTACGCAATCTGAAGTCCCAAATGCATCTTCCCAACCTCGACCTCTCATGGAAGAAGTATCGTTTTTGCTTAGGGCCGTGAACGTGTATCTCAGTCCTTTCCTCTCCATCTCCTCCACCATCTCCGGGTACTCTTCCAACATCCTCTCCGTTACACGGAAGCTAGGCGCGATCGGAGTTTCTCCTCCTTCCGGCAGAGGTACTTCACAGAAGAGAATCACCTTCTCTGGGAATTCTTTTATGTGATTAAAATTAAAACCAGTGTGAAACCCTAAACAAAAAAGATCCATTAAATCATTAATTGAACTCGTGCAATGAAACTCACCAAGACCATCTCCTGGTGGTAGTATATGAACTCCGACAGGGGACCTTCGTTGGCCGTCCAGACCCTCTTGTAGACATGCGTGCGCGGGGCGGGCCCCACGTACCATGTGTCCTCCCACCCGAAGGCCTCGACTATGTCGTTGAACTCGTGGGCATTCTTCATACAATAGGAAAGGAAGATAGAGTTAGAAATATAAAGTGGAAACATGAGATACTTGTAAAATGAAATCTGAGTCAAAGAATTCAGAGATCAGTCATCAAACTTGAGAGGGAAACCACCCAACAAACTCAATAAATCTCTAACCTGTCAAAAATCGAGGGAAAGCAGATTTCTGATAGGCTAACAGTTAATACAACGAACTTCAAAAAAATCATCTCCATAATTTTGTTGCTCTTCTTGTATTAATTTGACAGAGTCCGCTAGGGATTTCTCACATCTCTTGACCTCAACCAACTTCAGTGTCGGAATTTCTCCCATACTATCTGGAATTTCCCTCAGACGTCGGCAATAATGAATCAGTAGGTGTTCGAGCAACGGAAAGTGGCTGCCGTCAGTGTTCCATTGCTTGAGATTTGAATCATCAATGAGTAGAAATCGCAGCTTTGGGAAATCATGATCACCAACTGTCCACTCTTGTTCCTTAAAATCGAATTTTCTCAGTTTGAGCACTTCAAGATTCGGCAACGGGCAGACAATCTTGAGGTGATGGCCGTTGCGACCCCAACCGATCAGGGCTAACTTCTTCAGCGAGCTAGGAAGAACAAGATTAGGGACACCAGTATATTCATACGAACTTTCAAGTACCAAGTTCAAGTTTTCAAGTCGACGCAGATGCATCAGATTGTGTAAAAGTAAGGCTTCGAAATCCCAAGAACAAATGAGGGACAGTTTCTTAAGATTGGGTATCATGTTGACGATACTTAAAGAACATTTGAGATTGCGCACTGTCCCAAGTGTTTGCAGATTTTCTAGAGCTAAAGTGGCAATACTGAGCTCATCTAACTCACACCAATAACCAAGAGTAATGAGATGTCTTAACTGCGGCATATTCCAAATTTCACGCGGCAAATCAAAAGTATTTTTCACGATTAAGGTTTGAAGACACTGAAGGTTTGATATTGCTCTAGGAATATGACCCACGTAGCAGAAGGCAAGGTACCTCAAATGATATAGCTCGAAAAATTGATCAGGTAGAAAACGGGACTGAAATCCGACTCTCAACACATCAAGGACCCTGAGCAATCTAAAACTCCCAAAAGAGACGAGTTCATACTTGAAATACAATATAGTACGGATGGTTGAGCTAAAAACGTTGGCGAAAGATTCAGTTTCATCAGATTGAGAGATGCGTATCCTGCGCTCATCTTTCATGCTTGTCAGCAGCTTCCTTCCCTTCACGTGGACAAGAAACTTTTCTTCCTGTGATTTCTTTGTGCACAAATCTCGTAGCAGATCATGAAGCCTGCAATTTTTTGTTTTGCCATTAGACTTATTATTGGAAACAATAATAATACTTCTCCTGATAAGATCCTCTAGATACTCTTCTGCAATTTCTTCAAAGCTTTTTGATGCAACTGGCCGTTT
Source organism: Salvia miltiorrhiza (assembly GCF_028751815.1). Classification (NCBI taxonomy): domain Eukaryota; kingdom Viridiplantae; phylum Streptophyta; class Magnoliopsida; order Lamiales; family Lamiaceae; genus Salvia; species Salvia miltiorrhiza. The sequence continues at coordinate 4,398,181 of NC_080389.1, forward strand.
CACAAAGCCTTCAGCTATCCATAACCTTATCAGGTTCTTGACTTTGATCTCGTGATCTTCTGGAAATCCTCCCATGTATAAGAAACACGGCCTCAAATGATGAGGCAAATGGTTGTAACTCAGAGATAAAATCTTTTCTACCTGTCCATCTGTTGTGGCAAGAATATACGATTTTATATTTTTGGCAATTTCCTTCCACAATGTTCGAGTCATACTCACCGTAGATAGGATTCCTGCAACCACCACCACTGCAAGGGGCAAGCCTCCACAACTCCTTGCAATCTCCCTTCCGATAGTCTCCAATTCAGGAGCAACGGAATCTTGGCGTCCGAACACCTTTTCTCGTAGTAGATTCCAGCTCTGATCTGAATCCATCAAATGCAACTCATGGGAAGGCATAGAGGAGTTGGCATAAGCAGCAACATCTGCCAGCCTTGTGGTTAACAAAATTCGACTCCCATTGTTGTTGTCGGGAAATAACTTCCTTATATCATCCAATACCTTGGCGCTCCAAATATCATCCATTACAATCAGAAACCTCCTACCTACTAGGATTTGGTACACTTTTACTGCCATGGATATATTACCCCTTTCTCTGTCGAATTCTTTCAAGGAATCTAGGAGGTTTGATAGAATTCTCTGTTCACTATAATCTTGTGATATTGTGACCCATACACGAATTTGAAAATGCACCATGGAAAATGGATGATCATAAGAATTTCTAGCAAGAGTGGTCTTGCCAATACCTCCCATACCAGTTATTGGGAGGATCTGGAGTTCTCGCGAATCTCCACAAAGCCTACTCATTATTTCCATCAAATCAACTTTCAAGCCAACCATATTGGTTTTTCCAGCTTCTGCACCTTGTGATGAGGATGAACTAGCCCCAACATAACCATCAAGTTGTGCATCTTTGATAATGATGCTATTTTTGATCTGCACCACCTCTCCGGCGATTGAATCCATTTGATCTCTTACTCTGCGCAACTGGAATATAAACTTGATTCTTCTTAGTTCTGCAACCCAGTGGGTATATCGAATATTGTAGTGGATTTTTTCCGTCATATACAATTCAATAACATCTTCCGCCTCCATTGCTACATTACTCATTCTTGCTTCCAAACTCTTGGCTTTCTCCGGAAAATCCTCAAGAAAAGCTCGAGTGAAAGGACATATTTATCTAGAGATATAATATGTTTTTTTTCAGGAGGAGAAATGGAAAATTGATTGTGATTGAGGAATTGATCAATGGTGCGCTCAAGGGAAACAAGAGTAGAATAAGCCATCCTCACACACTCTCAGCTACAAGGTTGTGTTAATCAAAGGTAGAAAATAACAAAGAGAAGGGAAAGAAACTATGCTCTAACCACAAGATTTTGCAGATGAAATGAAGATAAAATGATGAAACAACTGCAAAGACAGAATGAGAAGAGAAGAAATAAATTATGCTCTTGCTACAAGATTTTGCAGATCATATGAAGGAACAATAACAATTGCAGAGAGACAAGATATCGAAGAGAGAAACTGGTAATGATTCAATTCTATCTAACAATGTAGTATTGAAAAGATACAATTATGACATCCCAACAACCATATTATTTTAAGATTATTCTACCGACTGTCAACAATTTTACACCATCAAAAAATTTGTACATATTATTTATATAGACACCACAATAGATCTATCAAAGAACAAGTCAGTTCTTGAAAGGTGAAAGGTCAATAGATTCCATGAAATTAATAAAATCATTAGTCCACATGAGCTAGCTAAGATTAAGGATTAAAAAAACTATAAATTTTAATAATAGAAAATTAACTTGTATAGCTGGCGTTTAACGGATGACTTAATTGTAGTAATTAATTTTGACATTGACTTCTTAGTTTACTGGATTCGAGAAACATAGCTGTTGAGGTAAGTTTAAATAATCTGTATAAGCTGTCTTAACCCAAAAAAAAAAAAAACAAATATTAAGAAATCGTAGATGCGAAAATCCTTGGGCATAGTTGCACCTAATAATTGAAGTTTAGAATAACATTCTCTCCATTCACAAAAATTATATTGTTTCCTCTTTTGAAAATTGTACTTTAATTATATTTGAAACCTCATTCACACTTAATATTTACAAAATTTCACTTATTTAACGCATCATTTTGATGCACTACAACAAAACAGTCAAACTGCGACGGAATTAGTGACGGAAAACGATTCCGTCTCAAAATTACTACGGATTAACGACAGAATAGCGACGACACACATTCTCGCCAATTAACAACAGAATTTACGTCGAATCTACTACGAAAATTCATGCCCCAAACCACTTTATAATTTTCATTGACAGATACGTTTTCTTTTTTTATTGGGGTTATTGCCCCTAAATACATGAACTATGACCAAATTCTAGTTTATAACACCACCTTTAGATTTTGCCCCATAATACATCACCTTTCAATTTTTTCTAGAATCTCCCATGACCAAAGTTTGGAATATCCAAAAATAACCCCATTATAAAATTCTTTGTACTTTGACCCCTAAAACTTTTGGTTTTTGACTTAAAGACAATTTATACCTAAAACATGTATAAGATTGGGCTTAAATGGTATATCGGCTGGAAACTTTCCTCGTGCCTGATAGATTACTTTGTAATCTGGGTCTGGACTGTGAGACAATGCCACGTACTTTTAAGCAAAAAACAGTTTAAAAGATCCTTGTTCAAAATGGTATCAGAGCGGGTTTTTATAGAGGAATTATATTATATTTAATTTATTTTATAATTAACCTATGTGGGAGGAGACTCCACTTAAAATTATGGATCCGGACGAGTGTCCGAGATGTGTACGATACAGGAATTCTCTCCAACATCTGGAGGAAGAAACCAGTCGTCTATTAGGCGACCTCAACTGGAACAATCGAGCCCTCGTTACCAACTTACGACGAGGAGGAGATATCGAGCTTATTCGCGATATTATTGCGAGTATCCAATTCTACCATGAGAACCTCATGAGATTTGCCGCAACCAGAACGGCGATAGAACGAACCAGAGACGAAGCCCATCAGTCACACGATTGATGGAACCAAAAAACAAGGCAGGAGTAGCTTATCCAAGCTACCACAAGATCGAGCCAGACTCTTCCGACAATGTCAACTTGCGGGAGATTCAAAAAACGGTAGAATATTACGGCAACAAGCTGTATGAGCTACCAATGGAGATGAGCAAAATATCACTCCAACAAGAGGAAATATTAACCCTCTTGCGTGATATCCAGAGAAAAGTGGAGGAGATCGAACGACGAAAACCATGTTCCGGAAAAATTCGGAAAAAATGGTCCAACGACCCGACGTATCCACTACCACTCGATGCAGCACCCAAGGAGCTGACACCGGAGGACATAATTCGAATCATGAAAGGCAAATGAATAGCCTTGATCGAATCGGATTAGAAGATCTACAGGAGTTAGCAGAATCTTTTGCTAACCTCAACATGGTTGATCTAAAGATGAACCAAGAAGATGAGGTGCCTAAAACTGAGCACCAAGAAGGAGATTCGTCAAAAAGGGGTGGGGCTTCAGATGATGCAAGCCATTACCAACGAACCAGACGACGCCGGCCACAGATGCGGGATACTCCTGTAGAAAAGGCCACACTAGAACCAATCCATCCATATGGATTGATTCTCAACCTCGATGAAGCCAGTTTCAAAGATTGGGAAGGACTCATCGATGAATGGGCTTCAGCAATGAAGATTGTGATTGCCACGATAGAATATGACAAAGAAGAATTTGTCAAAATCTTCGAGGCAAGTTTTGCGGGCATGGCAAAACAATTATGGGATAGAGCCGACACCGAAGGAAAAAATGATTTGTTCAGCCACACATCAGCTGCTGAAATTCTTACGTTGGCTACCAAGCAAATTAAAATCCATTTTCTTGGAATGGGTTTTTTCTAAGGATCTGCAGAGGAAAAGCAAAAGAAATATCATCAGGCACTTTACAATCTAAGATTGGTTGTGCTAGAGCCAAAAGCTCTCGATGAATTTCTGCGCCTATACACCCTATATGTCCATATGGGGGTAGTTGATGATCGGACTGCCAAGGACCTCTTTTTCACAAAGTTTCCAAGTCCATGGAGGGAGATGCTCATCAACGAGTACGTTTCAGCAGGAGAATATCCACTTGATAGTGCATCAAGAAGGATGTCATATGTTCACAAGAAGCTGTCCGAATGGTGCCAGAAGGCGGCGGACCAGAGGAATCTCAAGAGATTGAGGAGACTCAATAAGAAATCTCCATTATTGATGTGCGACAACATTGATCTTCCAACAGAGATTGGTGCTGAGTTGCTGTATCAAAAGAGGAGCCGAAAGAAACATAGGTACCAACCCTATGAAAGAAAGTCCAGAAGAAGTTCTTGGAAGCCAAGAACTATGTGGACCAGACAGAAGGCGCGCTCCTACAAATCAGGCCAGCGGAGCGGACCGTCAAGAAACCGATTCTCAAAGCAAAAGAGAATCCCGGCGAGAAAAACTTTCAGGCGTACTCAAGCCAAAACAAATGAAAGTTTTAAAGATTGCAACTGCTGGACGTGCGGGGCAAAGGGGCATATTTCCACCAATTGCCCAGACAACGAGAAAAGGATGATAAGAAGATTCGAATCCACACCGGATATCGAAGACGCCATCTACCACCAGGAATTGATACCCGTATATCAGTTCGAAGATATATCCACTGATGAGAGTATATACGAGCAGGAAGAAGTCTTTAGTTCTGAAGATTCGGAAATGACTGATGGATCAACCGGAGACGAGTCAGACTAAAGAAGAACACGAGGTCCACCACACCCAGAAGGAGGATCAGAATGGATTTACCAGCCATTTTCTGATTCCACAAGAGGAGGTGGTGAAGAAGCTCGTGAAAAAACTCAAGAAGGAAACCGATGAGGTACAGACATACCAAGGGTTTTCCAATGGAAGATTGAATCGAGTTTTACATAGCTTGATTCCATCCAAAAGGAAGCATCATGTCTATTTTGGCGTTACAAACCGAGAAATGGCGCTTCCAATTGAGATTACAAGTAATCAGGTGGAAATCCAGCTGGTTCCAGCCGAAGATATTAGGCAGGATCTTAAGAAAATGAAGCCAGAAGTCGCAAGTACGATGAAATGGATTCATATTGGAGCAATTCAGTTGGTAATCAAATCTTCCCTCTTCCCAGGGACAGACCAACCAATTGACGTCGCACTTTGCGACAAAAGAATCAGAAATGCAGAGAATCAGTTCTTGGAGCTTTTTCGGGCAATCTCTATGCCAACAAGATTATAACCGAGTTCTACCCATAAATCGCTTATAATCTGCAGGATTCATCCTTCAGCCGAGCCCTGACTCTCTATCAGGACTACAAGAAGAAGGAACTTATGACGGGAGGAAATAGGCCATACTCGCTAACTTATCAAGTCTCGTATGCCTTATCAAATCCCATCACACGGAGTTATTTCTGGGAAAAGAATTTATTGAAATTCCAAAAATATTCAAGGAAGTAGCCAAGGCAGTCAATCCAAACCGAGTGGAGATTCCCCAGATCGGAGAAATTGACATCGACGTTGGAGACAAGCAGGTGCTTAGTCATACCCAGAGTCTCAGACTGGGAACACCAAGGTTATCATTCCAAGGAAATAGGCTAACTTCAGGGCCTATAACAAGGAGTTTCTCTCAAACTTATGAGAGGAGGGCGATTCAGGAAACATCAGTACTGGACATAAGAGTCAAGCTCAAATGTCCCGAAGGATGGAGATAGGTTTCCACAAGATTTGATACAACTAACAAGGAAAACAAATTTCCTTGTAGTTCGTTGTATTACTTGGCAAATCCAGGAGACAACCGATACATCGGAACTCTAGTGGTTGGAGGTTTTGAAATCCAGACCGAAGGCCAAGCCGGACAAGAAGCGGACGTCCTGATCTTAGGACGCGATTTCCTTGACAAATATAAACCATGGTCATGGAAATCAGGAGGAATGGAGATCACTATTGGACGCCAAAGATTGATGATCCAATGACAAGTCCATTCTCAATATACATCTCTGTAGGGATGTTGTATGAAAAATTCAAAGCAGAATATTTTGCTGCTTACGTGGATTCGGGAGCAGGAATCTGTACAGCAAAACGAGGAGTCTTTCCAGCAGAAGTGGAAGAAGATCTACCTCGAATTGCAGGAAGGGATTTCTCCAAAAAGATCTTACTTCTATCAAAGGGAGTAAAACAAACGGAAATATTGATCGGCGGAGCAGGACAGACACCTTGGTACAAGGTCAAGACTCCACCAATTTATTTCCATGATACCGGAGCAGATATATTATTCGGAAATAATTTTCTGCAAAGCTTCAAGCGGTACATACAAGACAATGAAGCCAGGAGGCTAGTGTTCACAACCAATTGTGATCACAAGATCATTGTGCAAAGGCTCAATGGAGCTTGTCATCGCTCAATGCCAATCAAATTCCGCAGCAAGCGTGGTGATGATGGCAGACTCCGGAGACCCCAAATGAAGGATCAAACGAGATTCGGAGAAGTTTTGCTCAAATGCAGAACTGAGGGATTCCCATATCTCTCCGAGGAAGAAACTCAAATCCTCAAAGTATCCCTGATATCACACAAAGATATCAAGGAGGAAGAACAGGTGTCCATTGCCGACATCAAAAGGAAGATTCAGAAATGTTACCATGAAAATCCTTTGGCATGGTGGGACAAGAACCAGCTCAAAGCTACTTTGAAAGTTAAAACTGGAAAGGAGCATGAGTTCGTAAGGTTTAGACCAATCCTGATGAACCCTCAAGATCAACAGGATATGATGAGTATAATCAAGGAACACCTTGATTTAAAACTGATTGAAGAAGGAAGATCACCCTACAGCAGTCCTGGATTTCTGGTGAGAAATCATGGGGAGATCAAGCGAGGAAAACCAAGATTGGTCATTAATTATAAAGGGATTAATGATATTCTTGAGTTTGACGGATACTTCATCCCAAGTAGAGAACACCTCATCAACTGCATCAGAAGTGCAAGGGTATTCTCAAAGTTCGATTGCAAATCAGGCTTCTACCAGATTCGCATGGAAGAAGGGAGTAAGAAGTTTACAGCCTTCTCAACTCCACAAGGACATTATGTATGGAATGTCATGCCAATGGGGCTAGCCAACGCGCCTCAGATATTCCAAAGAAAGATGGATAATCTCTTCAAGGGTTATTCTTCGTTTATGTTTGTTTATATTGATGATATTCTCATTGCATCAAAAAACATTCATGAACATGTCAGACATCTGGAGATTTTTGCGGATGTTTGCCAACAAGAAGGACTAGTGCTGTCTGAAAAGAAGGCAGTCATAGCCACCCAGAAGATGGAGTTTCTGGGAATCGAGATCGATGAATCTGGAATCATTCTACAAGATCATATTGTGGAAAAGGTCCAGAATTTCCCGGAGGATCTCAAAGAAAAGAAGCAGCTCCAAAGTTTTCTCGGAGTTGTTAACTTTGCAGGAATGTTTATCAAAAATCTTGCAGAACACCGAAAAGTCTTCAGCTCGTTACTGAAGAAAGATGTTCCATTCATTTGGAAAGAGGAGCATCGGGTGGGTATGAAGAAGTTAAAAGAGATTTGTAAAAATCTCCCAAAACTTTCAATACCACAAGATGAGGATGACCGGGTCCTCTATACAGACGCGAGTGATTTCTGGTGGGCAGCGGTGCTCACAAAGATCACCCCCTATGGAGAAGAACCTTGCAGATATTGTAGCGGTCTCTTTTCCGACAACGAAGCTGTACGATGGCACATCAACGAAAAGGAATTCTTTACAGTGCGAAAGGCGTTTAAAAAATGACCGCTTTTCTTACTTGCTAAGAAATTCGTTTTGAAAGTAGATAACACTAATGTTAAAGCTTTCTTAACAAAAAAGATAGAATCTAAACCTGAAAAGGCTAGATTGCTTAGATGGCAAGCAGAATGCCAATATTATGATTATGATATTGTCATCTTGAAATCTGATCAAAATGTTCTTGCAGATTTTCTTACAAGGGATGGAGCTCCCTGAGGTGGAGGCCATCGAGGCAAAACAGGCGCAGCTCTTTGAAAGCTTAGAGTTGCTACAACAGGAATGGCAAAAGTGTGTTCTACACACCAAACAAGCAGGAAAGATACAAGCAGCTGATGAAGCTCAAGTATCTAACCAAATTGATGCATGCTTCATGAAGATGTTCAATCTTCAAGAAGTACTCAACAAGCCGCTCTTGCGCGTTATTCGAGATAATCGGATTAAAGCAATGCTTTCCGTACAGGGCGGATTACCTGTAGCAGGGGATTCAAGTACCCCTAGCCCAAGTCCTAAGGGGATGGCTTCACAGCCCGACCCTCAAGGAAAAGATGTTGTTAAGGGGTCACACCTTGAATCAACATGTCAACCCTCCACCTCTGGGGTAAAAGAGGAAGAGATCAATCTTAGGCCCATGACAGGCCAAGTTAAGGTTGATACTGATTTTATTGAAATTTCTCCTTCTTGGCAGATGTATCAAGACAGGTGGGAGAAACTTCTCACAAGAAAGGGCATTAATCCGGGAAATTGTCGGGTTGATGTTGCAGGAAAATATCCCAGAGTTTGGACGACTCCAGGAGCCAATCCAAACGACGTCAAGAAATGGTATGAGTTCGGGGCGTTGGCCTCAGTTTATACCACCTCTCCAGCCTTCACCGAGATCAAGGGTCTACCCAAATGGATCCAAAAAACGGTGTTTGATGCATGGGAAAACAATGAGTCCCTCAAAAGGGGAGATGTTCTGGAATTGTACTTCTTCAGTGCAGCCCCAGAGCCAGTGGGAAAAGGAATCCATGAAGCTTACCACTTCATCAAGCTTCGGAGACCTGACACGGGAGCCCTGAACCGAATTAAAGTTCCCGATTTCCAGGCCGCAATCGTCTCACCATTCAAGGGGGATCAAATCTCCACTAGACGAGCATGGGGTCTATGGGTCTGTCTCACAGAGATGGATAAAATGAAGTCCAGATTCAAGTTCTACCAAAGCTCAGATCTGGGAACGTTCCTGGTTAACACAATGACAGGAACTACGACCCCTTTTGCCGAAAAATCCTTCAAAAATAAACGGCAAATGCTGTGGGAAAACAAGATTGCAGGGAGCAAGGAGACTCGTCGCAAATTTTGCAACATGGCTCATCTGGGCCATTGGATTGAGAAGGTTTGCGATCAATGTTCAACGCAGAAGGAGCCGGAATTCGGTAAAGGATTCTTCCCGAAGCCTGACAGAAGGAGGTTTCGGTCTGATGAACATGATGAGCATCAGACTCCAAAAGGAAGAAACCCTCGGGCACCAAAAAAGTAAGGTGGCCGACAAAGCAAAGTGAATCATGTGATTCACAGCAAGGATCGCACCCACAAAAGAAACGACAAAAGTGGGTGGAATGACAGGAGGACCACTCACCAAACGACAAACGTGAGTGGAAGAGAAAAGCAGCCGGCCCCTACCAGCATTATCACAAAGCAATAAAGCAAGGGTCCAGCACCATGTGATGACACTAACTAGTGTCGGCAATTATGGCCGACAAAAGAAGATGGAGGTCACATTCAAGAGAGCTGGCCACGAAGAGAAAATCCGAGGCCAACAACCGAGCAATAATAGAGGGGTTCAAACCTCTATATAAACTCAAGTTCTGAAGAGAAGAAGGCATCCGAAAAATCGCAACACATTTTCACAAGCACTTTCTCTCTCTAGAAAAATTATCTTTGTAATTTTTTTTTATTCTAGTTTTTAAAAAGCTTTTCGTTTTAATTTGAGTTTCCTTTTATTTATGTACACAAGTATTGGCTACTATGAGTAGCTAAACAAGTTAGTCTCCTCCCTTGGGGAGAATATTATGAAATAAATTAAGTATTTTATAAATCCTCTATAAACGCTTAGTTTTTGTCCAACTATTCCGGTTGAGTAAAAAATTTATCTTTTATTTTTCCAACAAAGTATTAAGTCAACACTTAGTGAAGGAGAAAGGTTGCAACCATCTCTTGCGAGTGCGTGGTTGGAGCGTGCCAGGTGGGCAGACGAGCCGTAAAACACAACGAACTGACTCCTGAAGAAGACCAGTTGACAAAGGTATAATGTTGGTTTAAATTTAAGATTTATTTCGAAGTGTTACGGAAGCATGTTGGGCCTGATTATTTGTTAAACTGTTTTGAAATCATAATGAGGGTATTTTGTCTTGGTTTTGTTTGATTTGGGGGTGATTCTGCACTTTTGATTATTTCGGGGTAGTTTTAGAATTTTCAGAAAATGGTTATGGGAGAAACCAGAAGAATCATAAAGGTGGTGTATTATGGAGCAAAAACTAAAGGTGATGTTATATTCTAGAAAATTGGGAAAGTTGATGTATTTATTGGCCAATACCCCTTTTTTATTTGGTTATAATACGTTTTAGATACACTTCGTTTTATTTTGTTAACCAAAGCCCAACATCTTCTCAAAAAAAATACCAAAGCCCAACATGTGTAACTCACAAGCCCTATATGGAAGCGAGGTGGCAGCCCACAAGCTAATCATTTACATTTGGGTTGGGCCAATTTTATATTTTGTTTGAAATTACAAAATTTATGTTTTTATACTGCAATTAATAATTTTAGTATAAAAACACTTTAGTCTCTAACTAATTATTACTCCCTCCGTCCCGTTAATAATGGCACGTTTTCCTTTTTGGGCTGTCCCGTTATTGATGGCACGTTTCCTATTTTGGAAAAAATAAGGGATTGATTAATGTTAATTAAAATCCTAATTAAAAGTCTAATTAAACACTTTAAAAAAAATACTCTCACTCATAACACTCTCTCTCTCTCCCAATTACTCTCACTCGCCGTCTCTCCTCCTCTCCTCGGCGACTCCGTCTCTCCTCCTCCTCCACGGCGACGGCGCGACGACTTCGCATCCACCCGCCGCCTTCTCCTGCCCTCTCTACCCTCTTCTTCATCCCTCCACCACCATCTCTTAAACCCTAGCGCGGCCTCCACCCTCCACCGCCTAGCGCCGCCACCACCCTCCACCGCCTCCACACCTCTGCGCTTGCTCCATCCGCCGCCGGCTCCGAGATCTGAGCGGCTCCATCGTCGCGCCTCCACCCCTCTGAGGAAACCATATCAGCGGCCCAACGGTGGTCTGAGTGTGACGCCGCCGCCTCCAGATCTGATTCTTATTCTTATTATTGATTTCGTGAATTTCACCAAGTTATGTATTGATTCTATTTATGTATTGATTTCGTGAATTTTATTTGAGATGGGTTTGTAATTGTAGAGTTTGAAAACCTCTCTTTGGGTGTAATTTTTCGTGCATTTTTTTGGATTTTGTGTTTGACAACCCATCTCTCGCCTTTCTTCCTTCCCTCTCTTCCACCGCCTTCCCTCTGTTGTCGCCGGAGTTCTGTAAAGGGGAGGGTCGGTGGTGGCTTCTCTGCCTTGGCCAGATCCGATAATACAGGCTTCAGTTGAGATCTGAAACTGGTGGCTTTAGTTGCAGAATTTCTTGGATTTCTTGAATTTGGGGGAAACACATTTGTTGGACGAAGATGAGGAGGACAGACGAGGTGAAGGGAAGGCGGCGGCGCCGCCACCGCCGGCGACCTCGCCCGTGTTGATGAAGAAGAGAGTTATTTTATTAACTATATTTAACATTAATTAACAATAACATTAAACATGTGGTCCCTACAACTTTTCTCTTAATAACACTCTACTTAATACCCGTGCCGAAAAGAAACGTGCCGTTAATAACGGGACGGAGGGAGTATTTGTTATAAGAAAATATTAATGAATGTTATCTTATTTTGAATAAAATAACATATTTTAAATAATATTAATAATAACTAACACTTTAGTTATAAAAGTCAATTCATGAAACTATCCATTCTCTTTTAACAAAAATAAAAAAATATCCACTACATACAAAATTTAAAAATTAATCAATTTTTGTGCATCTTCGACCATGAATTAATTATTCACGAGGCGCATAAGAAATTGGATAAGATTTTACAAAGTTTGATGATTCACAATCACAACCCATTTCCTGGGTATTGAAGTGTGAGAGATATTTGTGTGCGTGTGTTGGTCTAGTGGTAGGAGGTCCAAGACTTTGAGGTTTTGGGTTTGAGTTCTCTGTCGCGCAATCTTTAAATTTCTTTAATTATTTATGTAATTTATCAAAAAAAAAGTGTGGGAAGTATTTTAAACTGTAAGTCATGTGTTTCTACATATTATTGTTATTATGTAGATATCTATACTAATAGAAAAAGAGCCTAAGGCAGTCTAAGGCACAACTTGTGGATTGCCTATTTTACCCATGTTATATATTTATTATTATAGTTATAAAATATAATTTGTGGATTGCATAGTTTACCCTTGTTATATATTTATTATTATATTTATAAAATATAAATCTATTTTGATATACATTTATTTGTCACCCAAATCTATAGAGAATACTTTATATCTATAGCTATTGATAAGGCTTATAAATAAATATATCAATTAATCCAATAAATTACTCCCTCCGTTCACAATTTAAAGCCATACTTACCCTTAAATTTTTGTCCACAAATTAAAGCCCTATTCTACTTTTTGTACTTTTTTACTCTCCTTCTTTTCCTATATTTACTATTCTTTGCCACTAATGGTCCCGCCTTAAAACACCTTTATCACTTTTATATTATATATTTACTACGCTTTATCACTACTGGACCCACTCACAACACTTTTATCACTTTAGTCAACTACTTTATCACTTTAGTCAACTACCCTTATATTTCATCCACATCACATTTTCAAGATTTCTTAGTCTTCGTGCCCACACCAAAGTGGGGCTTTAAATTGTGGACGGAGGGAGTATCTAATAAAAGTAATGAATTAATAGATTTTTTTAAATAATAGATTATCAATTAAAATAACATTAATTACACGTACAACGTACGTTCTTTATGCTAGTTTTTCAAAAAAGCCTCCTTAAATTTCTTTATTTATTTATGTAATTTATCCAAAAACTGTAAGTGCATGTGTTTCTACATCTACATATTATTATTATTATGTAGACATTTTTCAAAACAGCCTCTCTACATCCTGAGTGATAATGTGATGGGCTTCATTGTTTCCATTCTGTGATGACATTTTCCAAATTAGCTCGGATTATCTTGTTGATTTTTGTCAGCCTGCTCGAAGGAGAAGAGACTCTCGCTTCACTCGATGTAGTAACTCTAGTGTTTAACACATACTCTGGTTCGATAGTGCTAAGTTCTAACTCCTTTTACTCGAGTTGTTGTGATAAAATGGTCATAATTCACGTTTGTGTAATCATAAGTAAGTGATCATTTTTGTGAAATCAGTGTTGATAGTGATGGTTTATTTGCATGTAGCAACCAACACTTTTCTTGGTGGGAGGGAAGGCCTTCTACCATGAAGTAAAGCTAAGTTATCGAGGAACAGAACGTCGCCCTTTTGCCACTTGAATTGGATGCTCTCTTCTTCGATGATCTCTTGGCATCGTTTCACCGCCTCGTCCGGTATTTCACTTGCATCGGCCATGGTGGCGGAGCTGAGCTCGTTACCGTGCATTCCAACGACGGTGTTGAACCACATCCTCCTTCCTTTTCTTCCCTCGAACACCCTTGTCAATGGTCTAGGACCTAGTATCGTCTTCACCCCACCTTCTGCCAGCCATTCCATCTCCATTCCTAATGCCTTGCCCCTGCACACAGCATTTACTTTGGAGGATTAGCCTTAACAGATAAAAATAGTAAGGCTAATTCCTTGTTTATTTCGATGGATTGAAACTTTGGAATATCCCAAAACCCTTGATTATTTCTATCATTTAAGATAGTTTTGCTCAATTCATATCCCATTTCAAAGGTGGGATTGGAGTAATCCTACTCTGTAAGATAAAACTACTACTCAATCATGTATCTGATCAATCATGCAAAGTAAATGCTCCCTAAGTGGAGACCAATATGACTAGAAAGAACTCGAAATTGCTTACCTCTTTTCTGCTTCTACGCGATCTGAAGTCCCGAATGCATCTTCCCAACCTCGACCTCTCATGGAAGATGTATCGTTTTTGCTTATGGCCGTGAAGGTGTATCTCAGTCCTTTCCTCTCCATCTCCTCCACCATCTCCGGGTACTCTTCCAACATCCTCTCCGTTACACGGAAGCTAGGCACGATCGGAGTTTCTCCTCCTTCCGGTGGAGGTACTTCACAGAAGAGAATTACCTTCTCCGGGAATTCTTTTATCTGATTAAAATAAAAACTAGTGTGAAACCCTAAAAAAAATAAAAATCCATTAATTGAACTCGTGCATTGAAACTCACCAAGACCATCTCATGGTGGTAGTATATGAACTCCGACAGGGGGCCTTCGTTGGCCGTCCAGACCCTCTTGTAGACATGCGTGCGCGGGGCGGGCCCCACGTACCGTATGTCCTCCCACCCGAAGGCCTCGACTATGTCGTTGAACTCGTGGGCATTCTTGATGTGGAAGCCTTGGAGGAGGACGACACTGTTTTTCACTATCGTCTTCTCGAACCACTCCTTGTTCTCCCTTATGGCCCACAGCAGCCCCTCCACCTTGCCTCCGCCGCCCTCCGGGGGCTGCAGCACTAGCGGCACAGCTTCGCCGTCCACCACCTTCTGCCCTTCGCACCTTCCTACCTTGAAGTATTTGCAGCTCATCTCCATCAGCATGTAGTAAACGTAGATTGTACAAAAATATGCTTAAAATTATGGATGCACAATTTGATTTTACTTGCAGCAATATTTATATGAATTTGGGAAGATGCTGTTGCATAGAACTTAAACAATGGAATCAGTTGATGATCGGCATCAATTTATATGCTTTATTGACTTTGTCGACTGTCGTTTCCTACAAATGTATGTTGGCATTTGCTAGCTTTTGGCTTTGTTTGCTTACCTTTGTCCAAGTGTAATCCATGGTTTAAATCTTTGACTCTGCCAATTTAATGTATTTATTTTTGACCACTTTTGATAACTACATCATAAATATATTGGTCATTCATTTTGAAAATAAAATAAAAATGTCGTGATCACTGAAAAATGTGCAAATCTTTAATTGCGAAAATTATTTACGATATTCCCCTAAAAAAAAAAAAATTATTTACGATATCCCAACTGCTTTATCTAAGAAAGAGCCTCACATACACCTATGTATCATTGTATATATCTACCTTCTTCTACCTTAAAGCAACTCGAGATATCCCAACTCCTTTATTATAAGTTTCTGACAATTGTATAAAAAATTTCTAGAGAGAGACGATATATATATCTCTATTCTATATTCTTGAAATGTTCTCTAATATGCTACGTAAATATTACTCCCTTCGTCCCATAACAAGTGTCCTAATTTGTTTCGGCATGAGAATTTAGGCGAGTATGATTAAAGAGTAAAAAAATAAAAAATGTTGGAGCTCGATCACTTTTATTTTGTGAGATGAGTAGAATTAAAGTGGTGATGATTAAAGGTAAAAAGGTAAAATTAAAGATGGAGGGTCTACCTTCTTATTTTAGAACTAGGACATTTGTTACGGAACACCTCAAAAAGAAAACTAGAGCACTTGTTAGGGACGGAGGGAGAGACTATAATAGTAATAAATAAAGCAGCTGGGTTGACGATTATTTTGGCTTTTTCAATAGGATAATTATTCTACTAAGTAGTTCTACACATCGCTTTGAATTTTATATTTTTTGAAATCTTACGCAAAATATTATAGTCATAGACATTTCTTCAATAACATAAAAACTCCATCCCTCCATGAAAATAGATTTCAAGGGAGAGCTGTACGATTTGAAAAAGATTTAATTGTTTATTTAGTAAGTAGATAAAGAGTCTTATAATTAAAAAAAAAAGAAAAAAAAAGATTTAACGATAGAAAGGGGCTCACAGATTAAAAAATGATGGGTTCATGAATGACAAAAAAAGGATTATTAAGAAAATGTAGTAGACTATTATTCTACTATTAAATTGTATATTTAATATACTTTATTATTATAATATAAAAAAGAATTTTTAAAATAATTTTATTATTTTAAAATAAAACATAATTAAATAATTTTATTTAATCTATTACGTTATAGAGTTTGTTAATTTATTTGAGAATTATTTTAAAGAGGTTTTTACATAGTTATAGAATCAAAAAGATCAAATTGCTAATTAATATTTAAATATAATAAATATCATATTTATATTAAAGAGGTTTTACTATAATTATAGAATTAAATGGAGCAAATTTCTAATTAATATTTAAATATAATAAATCAACATATACGATTCTGATCTATTGGGTCAATATAAATGGGCCATCTCAACGTAAGGCCTATTGGGCCAGCTCAATCTGGGCCCAACTTTAGCTCTAGCATGGGTGATGTTAAACAAAGCCCATTTTGGCTAATTATGCCCATGGATTATGCCAGAGAGAGGGCCCAAGGCTGTGCGTGCACTGAGACTGTTCGAGGAATTCCCACAAAGTTAAAGGAAGAAGAATGTTTGGGAAGGTAGATGAATTAATCGACTTCCAATTCAAGGTGAGCAAAAAATCCGAAACCAAATAACCGAACTGATCCAAACCGAAATTTTAAAATATAGTTCGGTTTTTCCGGTTTTTCGGTTCGGTTTTTTTTTTCCATAAAATTTCGATTTTTCGGTTCGGTTCGGTTCGGATTTTTTAAAACCGAACAAAACCAAAAAATCGAATTATATTTATAATATATATATATATATATAATATTTTAATTATAATTTTATAAAATCTAACTTCTAATATTCTTTTAAATTTTATAGCTTTTTCGGATTTTTTTGGAATTTTCTGTTTTTTTTTTAAAAATCGGTTTTTTCGGTTTGGTTCGGTTTTAATTATAAAAATTTCGGTTAATTCGGTTCGATTCGATTTTTTTTAAACCGAACAAAATATGATTTGGTTTGGTTTTAACAAAAACCATACCATATAACCGAATGCACACCAGTACTTCCTACGCACGTTAGAGCTTCGTATATCCTATGAACCTAAAGCCTGAAAGATTTCTGCTTCATATTTACTGACTTTATTACTTAAAACAGTTGTCGCCACCTAGGTTTGGTTCAAGTTAGTGTTTGGCTTCATATGTTGGCAGAATAAATAACGAGTATTGAGATTGATCATCTTATGCTTGTTTAGTTATCTTAATTTGGTTTGCCTGTCTCAATCTTCAAAGTTGGAACAAAAAATAGTTTAAAAGATAGATTTGGCTGTGCGTGATAGTTAGGATATCATTATTTTGGGATTTGCATGAATAACTTTTTACTCTGCGTTCTCTTTGGTTGTGAATTTATCATGGAAAAATGAAGGATAAATAAAATTTCACCCTTTAAATTCTTCATTTCTTTTCCCACATTTCCTACTTGACCCTTACCCATTCCTCATTTAGAGTGCGTTCTCTTTGGTTGTAAATTTATCATGGAAAAAATGAAGGATAAAAAAAATTTCACCATTTAAATCCTTCATTTCTATTCTCACATTTCCTACTTGACCCTTACTCATTCCTCATTTACACTACAAATGAGGGATAATATAATCACACCATTTTTGGAGGGATAATATTATCCCTCCTTTGTAGTGTAAATGAGGAATGAGTAAGTGTTAAGTAAGAAATGTGAAAAAATAAATGAAGGATTTAAAGGGTGAAATTTTGTTTATCTTTCCTTTTCCCATGATAAATTTACAACCAAAGAGAACGCACCCTTACACTACAAAGGGTGGATACTATTATCCCTCCAAAAATAGTGTGATAATATTATCTCTCATTTGTAGTGTAAATGAGGAATGAGTAATGGTTAAGTAGGAAATGTGGGAAAAGAAGTGAAGGATTTAAAGGGTGAAATTTTGTTTATCCTTCATTTTCCCATGATAAATTTACAACCAAAGATAACGCAGCCTTATAGTATGAGTGACCTAGTTGATTGAATGGTGATCAGAGTGAAGGGCTTGAGATAAATGAAGAACAATGAACAGAAAAGATGATTAATTATGATTCTCTATTTCCTCATGTGATGATATGAATTCCTAATGAGTAATGAAGTGTTTTACCAATTGAGTTGTACTTTACTGTCATTCTCCTAAAAAAAATTGTTACTTTGATTTGGGCTATAAATTATTTTCTTGAGCTTCTTACACCATGGAAGCAATGAAACTAGAGAATAACATAAAAGTGGCTCTATCCACGACATAAAAACAGAGCAAAAATATAATTTTCACTAATCAAAGCATACAGAAAAATAGCTCTGGTCGAAGACACTTCTTTCCATATTCCATTGGCTGCACACACACACACACTTGATAAACAATACGGATAAGAAACTCAAAAGCTACAACTACTCAAAGTCCGCTATATGCCCTTGTAATTTTATTTCTCTTCAATTTATACTCTGTAATTAGGATTTTTACTATGTAACTCACTATAATCTCTTCAATTAATTAACTCAATTATCCAAACACTTTAACAATTTATAAGCTCTTAAAATATTACTTCCTCCGTCCCATTATTAATGAAGTTTTCATTTTTGGTAATGATTTTACACTACAAACAATGTGGCCCCACACACTTATACATTTTTATATTACAATCTTATTCTCCTAAATACCGGTGCCCAAAAGAAATAGGTAATCTCTCTACACTCTTAAAGCATCTCTCTAAAATAAGCTTAGAAACATACCCCCTTAGTTTGACCTTCCCCTCCAACCAATAGGTCAGGGGTTTGAGTCACTAATGAGGAAAATAAGGAATCATTATTGATTCTCTCTCTCTCTTTTAATACCCTCTTAATTTGGTACATAATACCTATGCCTGCTATTATTAGTATATATAAAAGAATTTAGTTAGAAGGAATTTGGAGTTACCTCTTTAGAAGAGTATCATGATTAGCGAGTCATAAAACGAACTTGAATCCAAAACTTTCATTGTGAGAATCTGAGGCCTAGTTCATCACATCTTAATGCATATTTCCCGATGAACAAAAACATTAGTCTTTACATGAGATGTTTGGTTTGAATGATAAGACATGATTGATAAACTAATTCAACTTAATCAAGTGTTTGGTTTGCATGATTCGGCCCATCATCCAATTGAATGATTATTTATCATCTCAAAGTTAGATGTATTATTTAATCGCCTCTAGTCCTATCAATCTTATCAATTTTATCTATCACATCCACCAAACCAAACACCCTCACAATCTAAATATTTTAACAAAGAACTGAAAATTTTAGAAATTTTGAGATGTGCGAGTACCTGATCTGCAACAAAATTAATCTTTTGTGTCGACAGAAGGATGGAAAGAGCACATCATCGATGGGCCATGCAACGAACTTGAAGGGCATCATTTCCCCACTCTTGTTGTTTCTCTAGAATCCTCTGGGCCGACTCCACAAGTGACGTTCGCGCTTTCCCCTTCACCTCAATCAGCTCGAGTGTTGGAATTTCCCCGATATCTTCTGGTATTTCAGCGAGCTCCGAACACTCGTGGAGCACGAGGCTTTTGAGCATTGGGAAGTGGCTACTTTCAGTTATCCAATCCTTGAGATACGACCTTTCTATAACCAAAATTTCTAGTTTAGGAAACTCTCCATCGCTTGTTTCCCATGTGCTGCCTTTGCAAGCCCAATGAGTCAGTTTAAGCACTCGAAGATTTGGCAACGAGCCTACAACAGTCATCTCCTTCCAAGGAAGAAGCACACGGCTTAATGTCAACTTTCTCAGAGTCCTAGGAAAAGTGAAGATATCCTTATGGTAAAACACAACTCTAAAAGATGAACGTAACTTCAAATCTTCAAGTTGACGCAGATGCACCAAATTGTTGAGGAAAATTTCGCCATCAGAGCAATCAATTTCCAATTTCCTTAGGTTTGGGATCATTCTCAAGATCCTTTCACTACACATGGTATGTGACACTATAGAGAGTGTTTGGAGGTTTTCTAGACTAGAAGCTGTTATTCCTTCTGGATTTGGTAACCTGCCATAGAAGACAAGATGTCTCAATCTTGGCATCCTCCAAATCTCCTGTGGCAAATAGAAATGTAATCTAAAGTTCCTCCAATCATTCTTTGTGCGAAGGCTTAAAGTCTCAAGATTACGAAGCTTTGAAATGGCTGTAGATATCCTTCCAGGATAGTAGACAGCAAGGTATGCTAGATAAAATAGGTCAAATAGTTGATCTGGTAGTGAATGCACATAAACATTTCCTGCATCCAATACCCTTAGCAATCTAAAACCTTCCAACTTGTTTGCTACAGAAATGCCATGGAAGCACAAAATTGTATGGAGGGTTAAGCCATATATTTTTTGAAAATATGGTAAACCTGAACGAGTAACACTTACACGGCGCTGATTTTTTCTGCCCTTTACTGAAAGCCCGCTGCTGAAGTTCACAAGAAACTTCTCTTCATGCGCTTTTCTTATGCACAAATCCCGCATCAGATCATGGAGGCTGCAACTTTTGATCCTGCCGTCACACTTTCTCTTGGTAACCAAAACAAGGTTTCTCTTGACAAGATCCTCCAAAAACACTTCCGCCTCTTCTTCTAAGGTTTTAGATCTGCTCAGACGTCTCAAGAATCCCTCAGCTACCCATAATTTGATGAGTTTTGAGACACGGACCTCACAATCCTCAGGAAACATTCCCATGTACAAGAAACACGGCCTCAGATAATGAGGCAAGTGAGTGTAACTCAAAGACAATATATTTTCAAATTGTCCTCCTTTAGTAACTGAATTTACATTTTGTGCAATTTCCCTCCATGAAGCTGGATTGTTGCTGATGTTAGTAAAAAATGGAAGTAGGTAGCCACCTACCACCTCCACCATTTGCCACCTACCACCATCTGCCACCTACCACCATCTGCCACCTACCACCTCTCATCCCCTATAAAATCCTTCCTCGCAGCAGCATCACAATACACCAAAACAACAATCTAACTTTCAGCTAGAGAGAGTTAGAGAAAGAGAGAGAGAAAAATCTTGTGAGAGAAAACTTCAGTGTGGAAGTTATACACGAGTGATAAAAGTGAGTTGAGAGATAGCCTCTGCGTAGGCAGATACAAAATACAGTGTGGTATTTTTGTTGTACTCCTCCTTTTGAGATTCTCTAATATATTGGTGTGGGTCCGTGGACGTAGGCAGTTTGGCCGAACCACGTTAAAAATATCGGTGTCATTTATTTTTCTCGTTTCATATCGGTCGATATCCAAAATATTGCGTCACACCAGATCCCGGGCGGAATTAGTTGCGTCTAATTTCCTAACAACTGGTATCAGAGCCACGTTGGTGGCGATTTTTTTTTTCTTGCGCTGGTACTATTCACGTGAATAGTGAATTTTGCGAACAGTGTTTCGTGCGCAACGGTAATTATTCTTTTAAAATTCTTAGTATGCTCTGTGGTTGCAGTGTAAACTGAACCTCCACATCAGAAATGAATTTTTTGAGAAAATTATCGTGTTTTTTGATCGAGTGGGAGCAATGTCGACAGACGATAAAATTTCCAAAATGGAGAAATTCAATGGTGTGAATTTTGGATTTTGGAAAATGCAAATGGAGGATTACTTGTACCAGAAGGACCTGTATAAGCCCTTGAAGGAAAAACCAGTGGATATGAAGGACGACGAGTGGGAGGTGCTTGATCGAAAAGCACTCGGCGCAATCAGACTGACCTTATCAAAGTCAGTCGCCTTCAACATAAAGCATGAGAAGACAACAGCGTCCCTCATGAAAGCTTTATCCAGCATGTACGAGCAGCCGTCTGCAGCAAATAAAGTTCATTTGATCAAGAAATTGTTCAATATGAAAATGACGGAGAGCGGAAGATTTGGAGAACATTTGAACGAGTTCAACGAAGTGACGGACCAACTTACCACGGTGGACATCAAATTCGATGATGAGGTCCGGGCTTTGTTAATTCTTGGGCAGTTACCTGAGAGCTGGAATGGCACAGTCACGGTCATTAGCAGCTCTGCCGGTAAGTCCAAAATGAAGTTCGATGATGTCGTGAGCATGATCTTAACCGAGGAGATCCGGAGGCAGTCAGATGTTGTCTCCACTTCAGGTGCCGCTTTAAATGCAGAAAGCAGAGGCAGAAACTCAAACAGAAGTCAAGGGCGTGGACGGAGCAAGTCAAGGAATGGCAGACAGAGCTCCAGGATCCACAAGAATTCCAACAAATCAAAGTCTGTTGAATGTTGGAACTGTGGTCAGGTCGGACACTACAGAACGCAGTGTAAAGTACCTTCAAAGGGAAACGAGACAAAGACCGAAGCCAATGTTGTGGCTGAAGAAGAAGGCGATGCCTTGATATGTTCCATGGAGAAAAGGGCCGAGTATTGGGTCATAGACTCTGGAGCATCTTTCCATGCCACCTCGAATCGAAATTCCTTCATAAATTACATGTCGGGAAATTTCGGAGAAGTATATCTCGGAGATGATCACCCATGCAGCGTGGTGGGCATAGGAGAAGTACAGATCAAACTCAATGGATCTGTATGGAAATTGAAGGACGTGAGACACATTCCAGAGTTGAGGAAGAACTTGATCTCCGTCAAGCAATTGTCAAGAGAAGGATGTGATGTCACAGCCCACTATCCCAATGACGGGTTAACAGGGGTTATGACTTGGGTGAACAATAAGAAATGGAAATGGACAATTACTTAACATTAAAGTATATGGAAATGTCACTCATAGATAAAATGCTAGGATCATATATGATTATTTGGATACTTATAAAACATACACATAAATGAGAACTGATTAAGGTGGTTTACTCAATAACACGTGTCACAATTTCATAACATAAAGTTATCCTAATCAAAGTGTTTTGCAGCGAAAAACGTGTGAGATATACATATGAAGATGTATACTCAAGGTTACATTTCTTGAAATGTCAAAGGAACACCCGCTCAACATCATTCCATTCCATCAACTGCTCAACCTGCACATTTAGAAATACATGCAGGGCTGAGTATAAAAATACTCAGTGGGCATAGCCGAAAATACATTCATGCATACATATATAAATTGAACTGCCATAACAGTAACACACAGGGGTTTTCTTGAAAGACCTGCGCTTACTAAAACATTTCTTTCATTTTCATAAAGTCGATCGGCCGATCATTTTCCTTCATATGATCCATATCTGTTCCTTTCTGTCACGCGCCGGGAAGGAGGCCTCCTTACCACGGACGCCAAGACCAGTCGCAAGCGACTCGCGGTCTCCATGAGTGTACACGTTAACCCTAGCTAGCGACCTTTGTCTAGCATAGGATCCCAATTGGATTTCCTTTAAAGTTGGCGAACCAACACAGATAGGATACATATAAAAACATAAACATTTTTGGCAGTCAATCATTTCATTTCATAAACATTTCATTTTCATTTCATAAGAGTCATTTATCATTTGGGCATAATAATAAACTGAAATTAACAGTTAAAATCATCTCATGCATATATTCGTATAAGAGGCCTACGACACGCAGGAGATCTCTATATACGTATAGTAAAAGTAATGCCCACCTGGTTAGGCAAAGCCTGAAGATCATAATCACATATAAACCTGTCTTGGGAAAACAGCGCTAATCCCCCTGGTCACAAAGCCTACAAGAAATTCTATTCTCAATAGGTCTCTTTAAATCTAATCTTAAGTCATGGTGTAGTGCTTGACATTCTATGATTCACTTAGCCGGGTTTTCAAAATTTAATAAATAAATAATTGAAAACATTTCTCTTGAGTTAAGAACACCAACAATATTCTTACTCATCTTTCTTTAATAATTGGAATTATAAATAAAACCAATTAAATCATAAATACTTTTATTGCAAAATATAATGCAATTTCATGTCATGCTTAGCATATAATAAGTAATTTACTTAAAATATGCACATAATAATAATACAACATTATTATGCAAATTAAAAATAATTAATCAAACTTAATAAGTCTAATTAATTAAAATAGTGTATCTCCTTTAAATAAAAATCTGCATAAATCCAATTAAATAAATTAATAAAGGCCCAACAGATTTAAAAATTAAAAGCCCAGCTGAAACAAAAATAAATAAAATCTCGGCCCATGACTCGAGCCCACTACTAATTTTAAATCGGCCCACTCTCTAACAAAGCCCTACCCCAAAGCCCATTTTAGATAAAAATCGGCCCAATCCTAAGCTAAGCCCTAGCCCATTTCTCCTTCCCCCTTTCCCATATCAAACACACGCACACACACATTCAGAAACACACACACACATGCAGCTGCTGCTGCTGCGCAGCAGCCTTCCCCTCCTCGCCTTCTTCTCTCCTCCGGCGGACGGTAGCAGCGCCGGCCGCCGCCGCCGCCATCCCTGACTTCCCTATCCCTCGCCCTTGCTCTCTCTTTCTTCCTCACCTCTCTCGACTGCTCTCTCTCCCTCGACTGCTCTCTCGCCCTCGACTGCTCTCTCGCCGCGGACGCTCGCCGGAGCGAGCGGCGACAACCACTGCCCCTCGGTTCTCCCTTCTCTCGGTTCAAAACAGAGGATCACCGCCTCCGTCCATCTCTCTCTCACCGTGGTTGGAAGGTAGCGGCAGAGCCGCCGTGCCCTATCCCCCTTCTCTCTGACTTCCGCCAGACCCTATTGCCGCTGCTACTCCATCGTGCCCGGCGACGAGCGCCGCTCCGGCTACTTCTCCCTCGAACCCCCCTTGACGACGACGGACGCCGCCGCCTGAAGCTCTAGGCTAAGCCTCCCCCGACTGACCCCCCATACCGACACCCTTCCCTTCAATATCCGGCGACCACAGCGGCTGCCATGGCCGCCTCTCCCTCACCATTCCGGCCGACAGCAGCAGGAGAACCACCGCCGCCGACCGTATCTGCCACCGCCATTACTCCCCTGCCAGACTCTACACTTACAACCATACAGCCCACACCCGACAAAGCTCAAGACTCAAGTTTGATTCATATAGCATACAAAACATTTCTCTATTTCCCTTTTTATGGATCCATTGTAAAAGCAGTACATGAATTTATACTGTATGCATCATCAAGTAAAGTTCACATTTTTTTTTTATCATGCTTATAAAAAATGAAATCTTATGCAGTTTAATGCTCATGAAAATTTGGTTGGCAGCTGAGGTTCGTGTGTTTCTTTGCTTGATTGAGTTGGGATTGTCTTAGAGATGAATCGAAGTGGGTGTTTTACTGTGAATGATCGAAACATGTATCTCATATATCATGAATTGAAGCTTAATATAAATTCTATTTCTTGTTTTCTGATTCAGTATGCACAATAAGCACACAAATAAAGCATGCTGTGAAATTGAATGAAATGATAACATGTTTGAAAGAAATGAAACCTTAAGGTGATGGTTGAGCTCGGTAGTTTCTGTGAATCAAGGAGATGAAAGCTTCCCTTAGCTGATACAATTGAGAGGTAGTGAGGTATTAACGTGTAGTGAGATGTTAGGTGGGTGTAGTGGGATGTTAGGTGGGTGTGGGTGTAGTGATGTTAATCATGGAGGTGGAAAAGGATGTGTAAAGGAAGGCTTTTGATGGTGATGTTAATCATGGAGGTGGAAAGGATGGAAGATGAAAGCTTAAAAAAAAAATGGGTGGGAGTAGTGGGAGTAAAATAAAATAAAATAAAAATCTTCCGGGTTGTACTATGAAAACTGTAATAATTCTTCAGGGTTTGCTGACTAAAAGCTCGTGAAAATGTTTTGAATGCTAAATTAAATAAATATGCAATGCATATAAATTCCATAACTAAATTTACAAATGTTTTTGTAAATCATATTTATTTTTGTTGGAATTAAAAATAAATTCATTTTCTTTATATTTACTTCTAAATTTCGAAAATAAATTCTAAATTTAACTCAGGGAAACGGGGTATTACATTCCTCCCTCCTTATAAAAATTCCGTCCTCGGAATTGCATATCTGGTATTCTATCTTGTGATACTAGTCATTCGTTTCATTCATCTCTTTTGTGGCCTTTTCCATCCTGCGATGGTTCCACTACATGACGAGAACAATATTATTGCCTCGTAAAACTTGAATCTTGCGATCAAGTATCTGGACTGATTTCTCATCACAACTTAGGTCCTGGCTAGGACTACTTTATCTTGCTTAATCACATGCTTTCTTAATTGCGAGGTGCTATACGTATTGTATACATCCACAATGCTTGGTGGCAGAGCCAACTTATAGGCTACAAAAACCTAACTTATCTAGGATCTCAAAAGGTCCTATATAACGGGGTCGTAACTTGCCCCTCTTTCCGAAACGTATAACTCCCTTTGAGGGAGAGACTTTGAGGAAAACTCGATCCCCAACATTAAATTCTAATTCCGATCGGCGTTTATCGGCGTAAGACTTTTGTCTATCTTGAGTTTCTTTGATTCTTTGCTTGATGTGGTCGACTTTCTCAATCATCTGTTGGACCAGTTCAGGACCTAACAACATTCTTTCACCCACTTCATCTTAGTAAAGTGGTGAACTACCTTAATTGTTTCCTTTGTCCTAAGTCACCTTCTCAGATTTGACTAGGAAATTCTAACATCAAACTTTTCTCATTATCTTGGTAACTTTCACTTAAAGATTAATGGTACTCCTTCTGTAATGTAAACTCATTTTCTCATTTCCAAATGATTATTTAATGGGGGTTTCTAAGTTTCCATTGTGGTGGCGTTCCAACTTTATTCTTGCTGTAGCTTCTGGCACTTTAGCCAAAGCATTCACTCACTTAACTTGAGCCTACTAGCCTTGGGGTTGGGTTATACCTTAAGTTTAGTTCTAGTGCTTTCCTTCCATTTCCTTTTTCTTTACCTCCATCTTGAGGTGATGTACATATCTTGTTTGTGCGTGAACTTTTTCCTTCTCCAATTGTTGTAGTGACTCGGTGGTGAGAGTCTCGTTCATTGCTTTTTCCTTCATAATATCTCCCTAGTTTACTAGGGAATTGAAAATCTCATGCCGCAATTCATTTACGAACTCCTTTACGCATTTCTCATTATTCATTTATAAATGACTTAAATAAGCATTTTAAACTCCATTAAAAAAAATTGATTTAAAACATTTTAATCCTTTTAAAATCCATACTCATAAAGCCTTAACCCATGCTCTATCTCATATTCTATCTCTTTACTCAACTCTATATAAACTCTCCACTCATCTCAAATCCTTAAGTTCAAGGATAGGTTTCAAGAAAATCATGGTACTAAGTCTCGATTTATCTCTCATATAAGGCTCGTCTAATCTCATTCAACACATAGATAACACAATCACATAAGGCACATAAGAAAACACAATCAAACATTATCAAAACATGCTCTGTTCTTACTCCGACACCTCCTGAACTCGAGACTCATACCAAAAGAAAGATCTTCGAGTCTATTTTCATATAAAAAAAAATAGAGTGAAAAACTCCAAGTATTGTAGGAGATGTGACTGTTTTACTACAGTCTACCATATTCGGCAGTTTTGAGCAATCGAAAACTTGGATTTTTGAAAAAAATAGTAAATGTTGTCAAACTGGGCTCAAATTTTGTGGATATCTAGCTAACACAATAATGTTAATACCATAAAACTTTGGAAAGCTAGATCACACAGGAGGCTACTGAAATGAATGACTCTTTCCACTGCTCTCTGAAACTCTCGGTAGTAATGTGCAGTTTCGGTTTTATATTTTATAAAAATAGTAAACGAAGTCCAAATGACTTGAAATTTTAATGATGTTCTCAAGACTCATGTAGAGACTTGGTATAAAATGTTCAAAGCTTTTTGACATTTTAAAAAAAAAAAACCGTCGATCACAGTAGGTCAGTAGGCCTATGAAATTCACCAAAAATCTCATCTCAAACTCTTAAAATACTCAACTCAACATTCCTTCAAGGAAACTCATCAAAGCTCATTTTAAACACATATAACACTCACAAACATTCAAGCACATTATAATGCTCATCATACTCAAATCTTGACTCTCTTCTTACATCATAACCTCAAATCTCTAGTAAAACGTTTCAATGAATGCATCATTAAAATTCTCTTTTCATTTTCATGCACAAAATTACTCAATTATTCAAACATGATCTCATTCATCATATAAATCATTATACACATATAGATTCCCTTTTATCATGTACTAAACTCTAATGAAACTTCATGTATCATCATAAAACTCTTAATAAAACATGACAAACTTTCACATAATGGTCATAAAGCAATTAAACCTCATTTTATCAATCATCGACTTCTCAAAATATGAAAACTCAAAAACTCATATAAACTAAACTAAGTCAAAAATTTTCTTAGCCAACAAAAGACTTACTCAAACATAATTATACACTAATATCATGCTCAAATACATATATCTTAAGCCAAAATAACTTAAATAACACATAGGCAAAAAGTCCTAATTTTTATTAAACTAAACTCTTTTGAAAATATCACTAATCATGTATAACCTATTGATCAAATCATAGATCTAACATCCTAGGTTACCAATTAGCACAAATCAACATCATAAAACAAGATCACATATAGATACACATGTATGTCATCTTCTTCCTCAAACTAACACTTTTCATTTTTCACCTCTCAACCTCAAGCTTCAATCTCATCCATCATTAATCATCTAGATCATCTCATAAACTCAAATCCATCATCAATACATCAATTGATCCATAGGATCTCAACATCCCAATTTTAGGTAAACTAACCTAATAGAAAAATCTATATCTCATGGCTAATCATCAAGATATTCATATATATTAACTCAATAATCATCAATCATTATATAACTCAAGCCAATTCAAGAAAACAAACAACAAAATTTCGTAGGGTTTCAAGCCCCAAATTTTCGAAAATTTCATAGAAATAAGTTGGGTGATTTTCTTGCTCAATCATGATCATATACTCACATATAACATCATACAATCTAGATCTATAAAAATAAGAATCACTTACCCAAGATTAAACAAAGATCAAAGTTTTCCTTTCTCACTCTTCAAACCAAACCCCACGGTCCTCTTGAAATCTTCAAGAATTGAAAGGTGTTTATGTTGATTTGGTGGAGGAATTGATCTTGATGTGAACTTGGAAGCTTTGGTGATTAATCTATGGTGATCTTTTGGAGCAAAATCGGAAGAGAGGGAGAGAAATTGAGGGTGGCCGAATGGTGAAGAAAATGAGGAAAATGAAGTGAATTTGTCTTGCTTAGGAAGGATGATTGGAGACCAAACACTATTCACCATTTAATAGTTGTCCCCCCCTAAACCTATACACTAATCCCTTCCCTTCATCTTCATACCACACGTCCACTTCAAGTAAGGCTAAGGAAATTAATCACATGCTTATTAAATTAAAATAATCATGTGTGTGTAAGGTTGTGTAGTCTAGAATAAATCATGTGTTAAGCTACATTAATAAAATCATAAAAGACTAATTACTAATTAATGCAATGCTATAACACAAAACTATTGTGACCAATATTTAAAATAAATATGGCACTAATATTAGTGCACTCACTCAATTATAATATTCCTCATCATAGGAAAAATAATTTGAAAATATTTTATTTGGAAAAATTTTCATAAACCGACATTCTTTGATTTCTCGGTAAAAATAAATTGCACTTGCTTTGAAAACTTAATTAAAATTCCAAGTGCTAAAGTCATCAAATAAAAATCATAATAACTTGCTCACAATGACATACGTAACAAAACTCACATAATCAAGCAGTCACGTAATTTCACATAATATCACGTCAAAGCAGTCGGCAAACACAGACAAACTAGACGTCTCTCCGACCGATTTTTTTTTTTTTCACTCTTTCTTTCTCGACTCTATTTCCAACTCATTATTCCTATTTTCTTAATAGGACAGTCAATCTCTCTGACATTTCAGTACTCTCAATAGTGTTAAGACACTATCTCACAACATAGGGAAAAGTACGGGGTGTTACATGTACTATCAAATTTAGATAAAATTCATGACTTCATGCATAATTTAAAATTCATGTGGCTCATATAAATACACTTAACTCACCAATTAAAACTTATGCACCACATTTATAAAAATTTTCTTTAACTAAGCACATTAAAACACATATATAACGATTAAATCACATCAGATAAATCAAACAAGTTTTTATTATTAATGGATGCCGAACCCTAATTATTAATAATAAAGCCTTTAATCAGGGATTAAAAGTCGGGGTATGACATACTATCCACTTCAAAAGAAATTTCGTCACGAAATTTGTACCACAGAAAATAATTCTGGGTACTTCTCCTTCATGCTAGAATCGAGTTCCCACATCGCCTTTTCTTGATCATAGTGCTTCCAAAGAACTATTACTAAGGGTATCGACTTATTCCTTAGTACTTTAACTTTCCGATCTAGAATAGATTCGGGTCTCTCCTCATATCAATTGGATTCCTAATTCCAATTTATATACACGAGATTTACTTGAGAATAAGTTCCTTCGTCCTTTTGCGGCGGTTCATTTTGCTCCTACCTCATTCCTAGGGCTCATCTACGGGGTATTCTTTTTTCCAAAGACTAAAATAGTCATCAACCCATTTCTTGTTACCTATCACATGCATAACAATTTCCTATGAATCTATCTTAAAACTATCATAGACCAATTAACTTAAGTCCTCGTACTCGAACACTATATTACGGTCTTAGCTTAAACTTTGAATTTTTATCGTAATGAGTGGTCGATATCACTAACAGGACAAAGACTAATCTCAACTAATTACAATGAGACACAATTATACGAAGCCATAATTTGGGTAGTATACTACATCGGTAGACTAACATTTCTTGGTCTTATCAAACAAGGGAATCTATTATGACAACTCACGAGTTGCAAGGCTCAAACTCAACACAACATCAAAGCAAGGTGTTGTAGAAATTGTTCAAGAGAATCAAAAGAATGACCAGAGGGTATGAAATGATTAATTACTAGGTCGAACAAAATGACCTCGAGTAAGAACCCATCTGGCTTTTCAACCGAAAGTTGAAACACATGGGTTTTCAACCCAAAAGACGTCTACTGAGATTTGGATCATGTGGACTGGCCAGGTCCAACATCATCACCTCCCAGTCACACGGGAAACATCGTCCCGAACTTGGAGAGCCATGAACATACTATACATAACAAAGCATAAGTTCATCATGACAACTAAACTTATCTTAAGGTTCCTTATCCTATTGATCTCAAACCCCAAACCTCTCTTAAGACATATACACACAGACATACGTACACAGGCAAAACACACTATTCTTAAAATCTATCGTGTAGCAAAAGTCGATTCGATGTTCCGTCGCACTTGAACATTCGAACGTAGAGACTATGGTTCAACCTTTGATGCAACGTTTACCTTGAATTCGTCTCGTATTTTCATTCTGTGCTTTTCCTTTACCTCGTACATATCTTTTCATTCCTCTTTGTAGTTCAAAAGAACCATCATTTTCTTAAGGGACCTGAAATGCTCTAAGTTCTCTTTCATTCTTCTACATCATCACCTTAAGAATCTAGATTGTAGAGATATCCTACTAATCTAGTAGTCTATGTTCTTTTAAAATTGTGATCATGCAACTTATAGCAATCTATGTTCTCCGGGAAAACATATGTCAATTTTTCTATCATTCGTCTGATCATAACATCATAGATTGCGAAAATATGCCATGAAAGGCAAAACATTCAACATTTCATCATAACCTGCTCTTCACATAAACATATTCATGAAGCATTTTAGAACATTAACATCTTTAAAACATTGAAACTGCAGTACCTTCTTTCCTTGATTGAGCACGATGCAATGGAGTGTTGAGCGGAGTGTTGAGCGGTGCCATATGAACCCATGTAAGTATAAAGAATCAAACTAAACTCGACTCTTTAGAATAAGGTTTCTAGGGCCAGAGCGAACGAACCGCTCTGATACCACTCTGTCACAGCCCACTATCCCAATGACGGGTTAACAGGGGTTATGACTTGGGTGAACAATAAGAAATGGAAATGGACAATTACTTAACATTAAAGTATATGGAAATGTCACTCATAGATAAAATGCTAGGATCATATATGATTATTTGGATACTTATAAAACATACACATAAATGAGAACTGATTAAGGTGGTTTACTCAATAACACGTGTCACAATTTCATAACATAAAGTTATCCTAATCAAAGTGTTTTGCAGCGAAAAACGTGTGAGATATACATATGAAGATGTATACTCAAGGTTACATTTCTTGAAATGTCAAAGGAACACCCGCTCAACATCATTCCATTCCATCAACTGCTCAACCTGCACATTTAGAAATACATGCAGGGCTGAGTATAAAAATACTCAGTGGGCATAGCCGAAAATACATTCATGCATACATATATAAATTGAACTGCCATAACAGTAACACACAGGGGTTTTCTTGAAAGACCTGCGCTTACTAAAACATTTCTTTCATTTTCATAAAGTCGATCGGCCGATCATTTTCCTTCATATGATCCATATCTGTTCCTTTCTGTCACGCGCCGGGAAGGAGGCCTCCTTACCACGGACGCCAAGACCAGTCGCAAGCGACTCGCGGTCTCCATGAGTGTACACGTTAACCCTAGCTAGCGACCTTTGTCTAGCATAGGATCCCAATTGGATTTCCTTTAAAGTTGGCGAACCAACACAGATAGGATACATATAAAAACATAAACATTTTTGGCAGTCAATCATTTCATTTCATAAACATTTCATTTTCATTTCATAAGAGTCATTTATCATTTGGGCATAATAATAAACTGAAATTAACAGTTAAAATCATCTCATGCATATATTCGTATAAGAGGCCTACGACACGCAGGGGATCTCTATATACGTATAGTAAAAGTAATGCCCACTTGGTTAGGCAAAGCCTGAAGATCATAATCACATATAAACCTGTCTTGGGAAAACAGCGCTAATCCCCCTGGTCACAAAGCCTACAAGAAATTCTATTCTCAATAGGTCTCTTTAAATCTAATCTTAAGTCATGGTGTAGTGCTTGACATTCTATGATTCACTTAGCCGGGTTTTCAAAATTTAATAAATAAATAATTGAAAACATTTCTCTTGAGTTAAGAACACCAACAATATTCTTACTCATCTTTCTTTAATAATTGGAATTATAAATAAAACCAATTAAATCATAAATACTTTTATTGCAAAATATAATGCAATTTCATGTCATGCTTAGCATATAATAAGTAATTTACTTAAAATATGCACATAATAATAATACAACATTATTATGCAAATTAAAAATAATTAATCAAACTTAATAAGTCTAATTAATTAAAATAGTGTATCTCCTTTAAATAAAAATCTGCATAAATCCAATTAAATAAATTAATAAAGGCCCAACAGATTTAAAAATTAAAAGCCCAGCTGAAACAAAAATAAATAAAATCTCGGCCCATGACTCGAGCCCACTACTAATTTTAAATCGGCCCACTCTCTAACAAAGCCCTACCCCAAAGCCCATTTTAGATAAAAATCGGCCCAATCCTAAGCTAAGCCCTAGCCCATTTCTCCTTCCCCCTTTCCCATATCAAACACACGCACACACACATTCAGAAACACACACACACATGCAGCTGCTGCTGCTGCGCAGCAGCCTTCCCCTCCTCGCCTTCTTCTCTCCTCCGGCGGACGGTAGCAGCGCCGGCCGCCGCCGCCGCCATCCCTGACTTCCCTATCCCTCGCCCTTGCTCTCTCTTTCTTCCTCACCTGTCTCGACTGCTCTCTCTCCCTCGACTGCTCTCTCGCCCTCGACTGCTCTCTCGCCGCGGACGCTCGCCGGAGCGAGCGGCGACAACCACTGCCCCTCGGTTCTCCCTTCTCTCGGTTCAAAACAGAGGATCACCGCCTCCGTCCATCTCTCTCTCACCGTGGTTGGAAGGTAGCGGCAGAGCCGCCGTGCCCTATCCCCCTTCTCTCTGACTTCCGCCAGACCCTATTGCCGCTGCTACTCCATCGTGCCCGGCGACGAGCGCCGCTCCGGCTACTTCTCCCTCGAACCCCCCTGTCACTCCCCCTGCTCCCTCTCCTCCTTGACGACGACGGACGCCGCCGCCTGAAGCTCTAGGCTAAGCCTCCCCCGACTGACCCCCCATACCGACACCCTTCCCTTCAATATCCGGCGACCACAGCGGCTGCCATGGCCGCCTCTCCCTCACCATTCCGGCCGACAGCAGCAGGAGAACCACCGCCGCCGACCGTATCTGCCACCGCCATTACTCCCCTGCCAGACTCTACACTTACAACCATACAGCCCACACCCGACAAAGCTCAAGACTCAAGTTTGATTCATATAGCATACAAAACATTTCTCTATTTCCCTTTTTATGGATCCATTGTAAAAGCAGTACATGAATTTATACTGTATGCATCATCAAGTAAAGTTCACATTTTTTTTTATCATGCTTATAAAAAATGAAATCTTATGCAGTTTAATGCTCATGAAAATTTGGTTGGCAGCTGAGGTTCGTGTGTTTCTTTGCTTGATTGAGTTGGGATTGTCTTAGAGATGAATCGAAGTGGGTGTTTTACTGTGAATGATCGAAACATGTATCTCATATATCATGAATTGAAGCTTAATATAAATTCTATTTCTTGTTTTCTGATTCAGTATGCACAATAAGCACACAAATAAAGCATGCTGTGAAATTGAATGAAATGATAACATGTTTGAAAGAAATGAAACCTTAAGGTGATGGTTGAGCTCGGTAGTTTCTGTGAATCAAGGAGATGAAAGCTTCCCTTAGCTGATACAATTGAGAGGTAGTGAGGTATTAACGTGTAGTGAGATGTTAGGTGGGTGTAGTGGGATGTTAGGTGGGTGTGGGTGTAGTGATGTTAATCATGGAGGTGGAAAAGGATGTGTAAAGGAAGGCTTTTGATGGTGATGTTAATCATGGAGGTGGAAAGGATGGAAGATGAAAGCTTAAAAAAAAAATGGGTGGGAGTAGTGGGAGTAAAATAAAATAAAATAAAAATCTTCCGGGTTGTACTATGAAAACTGTAATAATTCTTCAGGGTTTGCTGACTAAAAGCTCGTGAAAATGTTTTGAATGCTAAATTAAATAAATATGCAATGCATATAAATTCCATAACTAAATTTACAAATGTTTTTGTAAATCATATTTATTTTTGTTGGAATTAAAAATAAATTCATTTTCTTTATATTTACTTCTAAATTTCGAAAATAAATTCTAAATTTAACTCAGGGAAACGGGGTATTACATGTGATACACACTTCTCAGGTGATTATTGGAAAATCACTAAGGGCGCAATGATTCTTGCACGTGGCAAGGATACTGGAAGCCTATACACAACGATGAATGCGTGTGTGACAATTGCAGTTGCTGATAGCAAGAAGAATGCAAATTTGTGGCACCAAAGACTTGGGCACATGAGCCAGAAAGGGCTCAAGTATATGCATTCGAAAGGAAAACTACCAGAGCTTCAGTCTGTTGATATAGACTTTTGCGAAAGTTGTATCTACGGGAAGCAGAAGAGGGTGAGTTTCAATACCAGTGGTAGAACTCCGAAGCAAGTAAAGCTTGAGTTAGTCCACACAGATGTTTGGGGCCCAGCAGCAGTTTCATCCAATGGCGGAAAGTCTTACTTTGTGACTTTCATCGATGACCACTCGAGAAAGGTGTGGGTTTACTTCTTGAGACACAAGTCAGAGGTGTTACGAGGCGTTCAAGAAGTGGAAGGCCATGGTGGAAAATGAAACTGGCTTACGGATAAAGAAGTTGAGATCCGATAATGGTGGAGAATACGAAGATATGGCGTTCAAGAAATTTTGTTACCAGGATGGCATCAAGTTAGAAAGGACGTTGCCAGGAACACCACAACAAAATGGAGTTGCAGAACGCATGAACCGGACGTTGACAGAAAGAGCTAGGAGCATGAGGATACATGCAGGATTGCCAACACAATTTTGGGCAGAAGCTGTCAACACAGCGGCATATCTCGTTAACCATTGGCCATCTGTACCATTGGAGTACAGAATACCTGAGGAAGTTTGGAGCGGCAAAGAAATTAAACTTTCTCACTTGAAAGTATTTGGTTGTGTCGCGTATGTACACATTAGTGATAATGCCAGGAGTAAGCTCGACTCCAAATCACTAAAATGTACTTTCATTGGATATGGTGGAGATGAGTTCGGGTACCGTTTTTGGGATGACAAAAATAGGAAGGTCATTCGAAGCAGGAATGTCATATTCAATGAAAATGTGATGTACAAGGACAGGAATGCAGTGCAGTCCACCGACACAACAAGTGATGATCCAACATATGTTGATCCAGATGATACTGCAGAGTGCAGTACATCAAAGCAAACAGATGAAGGTTTGCAGACGGAGGAGCCCAACTCTGAGGCTGATCCACCACAGTCTCCAGTTCCAGCTCCAACTCCTATACCCAGGAGGTCATCTCGACCTCATGTTCCAAACAGGAAGTACATGAATCAAATGTTACTGACCGATGCTGGTGAACCTGAATTCTATGAAGAAGCATGTCAAGTCGGAGATTCTGTCAAGTGGGAGCTTGCAATGAAAGAAGAGATAAAATCTCTTATCTCTAATATGACGTGGGAACTAGTTGAGTTGCCCAAAGGAAAGAAAGCTCTACACAACAAATGGGTGTATAGAATCAAAGAAGAGCATGATGGTTCAAAGCGATATAAGGCAAGATTGGTAGTCAAAGGTTTCCAACAGGAAGAAGGAATTGACTACACAGATATCTTTGCTCCGGTTGTAAAGTTGACAACAATCCGATCGGTCCTGAGTATTGTTGCAACGGAGGACTTGCATCTAGAGCAGTTAGATGTGAAAACTGCTTTCCTCAATGGTGACTTAGAGGAGGAAATATACATGCAACAATCAGATGGATTCTCTGTCAAAGGAAAGGAGAAGCTGGTGTGCAAGTTGAAAAAGAGCCTGTATGGCTTGAAGCAAGCTCCGAAGCAATGGTACAAGAAGTTTGATGGATTCATGCAGAAAAATGGCTACATGAAGTGCAATGCTGACCATTGTTGTTACTTCAAGAGGTTCGAGTCCAGCTATATCATCTTGCTACTTTATGTTGATGACATGTTAGTAGCCGGCTCAGACTTGAACGAAATCAAGAAGTTGAAAAGACAGCTTTCAGCGGAGTTCGAGATGAAGGACTTAGGAGAAGCAAAGCAAATTCTCGGGATGAGAATTTACAGAGACAAGCAAAAAGGTGTTTTGCAGTTGTCTCAGGCCAACTACGTCAATCGAATCTTGCAAAGATTCAACATGAGCAGTGCTAAGCCGGTTAGCTCAGCATTAGCTAACCATTTCCGCCTATCCAAAGAGCACTCTCCAAAGACTAAGGAGGAAAGAGACTTCATGGCTAAAATTCCTTACGCCTCAGCCATTGGAAGTCTGATGTATGCCATGGTCTGTACTAGACCAGATATCGCTCATGCAGTGGGAGTTGTGAGCAGATTTATGGCAAATCCAGGAAAGCAGCATTGGGAAGCAGTAAAGTGGATATTGAGATATCTACGTGGATCTACTGATAGATGCTTATGCTTTCGACGAGGTGATGTAGCACTACAAGGTTTTGTAGATGCAGATTTTGCCGGTGAGGTAGATCGCAGGAGAAGCACTACCGGTTATGTCTTTACTGTTGGCACGACTGCTGTTAGTTGGATCTCGCAGATACAAAAGATTGTTGCTTTATCCACTACAGAAGCAGAGTACGTGGCAATCACCGAGGCTAGCAAAGAAATGATCTGGTTACAAGGGTTGTTGGCAGAATTGGGTTTTGATCAGACGAAGAATGTCTTGCACAGCGATAGTCAGAGTGCGATACATCTGGCAAAGAATTCAGCATTTCATTCTAGAACGAAGCATATTGGACTTCGTTATCATTTCATCAGATCTCTGTTGGAGGATGAGGTGTTAATACTTGAAAAGATCCAAGGAGCTCAAAATCCAGCCGACATGCTTACAAAGGCAGTAACCATTGATAAATTGAAGTTGTGCTCAGCTTCAATTGGTTTGCTAGAATGACAAAGACAGAAAGGCTGTTGCGTTGATCGAGGTGTGAAGACAGATTGAAATCAGTCTTCAAGTGGGAGATTGTTAGTAAAAAATGGAAGTAGGTAGCCACCTACCACCTCCACCATTTGCCACCTACCACCATCTGCCACCTACCACCTCTCATCCCCTATAAAATCCTTCCTCGCAGCAGCATCACAATACACCAAAACAACAATCTAACTTTCAGCTAGAGAGAGTTAGAGAAAGAGAGAGAGAAAAATCTTGTGAGAGAAAACTTCAGTGTGGAAGTTATACACGAGTGATAAAAGTGAGTTGAGAGATAGCCTCTGCGTAGGCAGATACAAAATACAGTGTGGTATTTTTGTTGTACTCCTCCTTTTGAGATTCTCTAATATATTGGTGTGGGTCCGTGGACGTAGGCAGTTTGGCCGAACCACGTTAAAAATATCGGTGTCATTTATTTTTCTCGTTTCATATTGGTCGATATCCAAAATATTGCGTCACACCAGATCCCGGGCGGAATTAGTTGCGTCTAATTTCCTAACAGCTGACCGTGGATAGGAGCCCTGCAACCACCACGATTGCGAGTGGCAGCCCTTTGCAGCTTCTCACGATCTCCTTTCCAATGTTCTCCAACTCCGGAGGGCAATCTAGATGTGCAAACACCTTCTGCTGAAGTAGATTCCAACTCTGAGCCTCATCCATGAAACGCATCTTGTGGGGACAGCTCAAACGACAGGCATAAGCAGCCATATCAGTTTCTCTTGTCGTTAATATGATTCGGCTTCCATTACCATCGTCGGGAAGTATAAGTCTTACATCATCCCAAGCATCTGTGCTCCAAATATCATCCATTACAAGGAGATATCTCCTGCCTTTCAAGATCTTGTGCACTTTCGCCCCAGGCAATTCTTCTTCCTCCTTGGATCTATCTTTGCTCTCCTTGGATCTATCTTTATCAAACTCTTCCATGGAAGCTAGGAGGGCTGATAAAACTACATCTGCATTGTAGTCCTGTGATACTGTGACCCAAGCACGAATATCGAACCGCTGCACTGTTAGTGGGTCGTCGTAAAGACGTAAACACACTTTGCAAGAGTAGTTTTTCCTATACCTCCCATTCCAACGATTGGGATAACTTCTAAATTTGGCGATTCTCCACAGAGTCGAGATTTTATTGTTAGCAAATCTTCATGTAAACCAACCATATAGCCAATCTTGATGATCGGTGCAGATCTGGATGGTGAACCTGTTGCAGAAGAAAGGTCGGAGTTCGAGTCACCGAAGGAGAAATGAGGAACTATTAATTCTCTTTGAAAAAAATAACAAATAAAAAATAAAATAAATAAAACCTGCTGCTGCGGAAGAAGAAGCACCAAGTTGTACTGCAACTGCATTGTTATTCTTGATGATCATCACCTCCCTTATGATTGAATCTGTTTCGTTTCTTATCTTTCTTATTTGCCATTTTAGCTTTGATTTGGCAGCTAAAACGTTCCACCAATGTGATGGAGCTTCGTCCAATATGAAAGACTCAATAATATGTTCTGCTTCATATGCTAAATCTCTAATTCGCCCATCCAAGATGTTGGCTTTCTCGGGAAAATCTTCAAGAAACTCTTGCAAGAAAATAAATGGTTCATAGATAGATCGAATTTGTTGTTTTTTATTACAAAAAATGGAATATCTATCTTGATCCAAGATTATTTCTCCAGTGGTTCGGGCGAGGGAAAGAAGAGCAGCATAAGCCATCTTTGGTGATCACAGTTAAGTTTTTGCTACTAGATTTTTGCAGATAAAGATAAACTAAGCTGGAAGAATGGCTGAAACAGAGCAGGGCTAGTTTAGAAGACTGAGAGATAAATTATTCATTATTGACCAACCATATGTTTTCCTTTTACAATAAAGCCAATGGATTGTCTACTTTATTTTTGCAAGTGGAGGACGAAATGACAAAGTCTCCCTTGGAAAGGCATTTCTGTGGGCCCTCAATCATTTATGTCTATCCATTCATTTCCTCATCTGAAATAAGTTAGTAACATGAACTCATTTTATTTAATTCATATTCTATTAATGTATATTATCAAGGGGAAAATCTTATTATAGCCAAAATGCATAAATTTATAAGTTTTATAGTCCTAGTTTCGAATGCACTAGTTATATAACTATTTTTTGTTTAAAAGACAATTATACCCACAATTGACTCAGGTTAATTTTGGCAATGTATTTAATTTGATTTTGTGTTTACTCGACGGTGTCACTACTCGATGGGGACTGTCACTACTCGATCGAGTACACCATCGAGTAGTGAGTAATTGGCAATATGTTTAATTTGATTTTGTGTTTACTCGATGGTGTCACCACTCGATGGGGACTGTCACTTCTCGATCGAGTAGTGACTAGATTGTGTTTTTCATGTTTATTTCATCTTCTTTTTTGGTTTGTTGGTGCTAAATATTTGTATTTTGATATTGCAGGCAGCCAGACACCTTATAGGTGGAAGAGACCGTTGTTAATTTATGTAACCCATGCTATTAATCTATACGTACGAGGTACCATATTTCGGCAAATTTGTTTTGCAAATGTTCAAAGGTGGAACGATAGGGCGTCTTAGTGATCACGAGAGATACGCAAGCATCAACAATGCTCTCCATCACCTATTATCCCTACAGATTGAGGGAGGGAATATTCCTCACCAAGCATGGTTCGATATCGGTGGTCGTATCATCCGTTTTACAACAGTGGATTATGCACATATCACCAGACTTCACTTTGGATTTAGTAAGTCCGATCCTCCCGCTGACACCAAATTCCGGCTACTAGTATCTTCTAGCTATTTTGGTCATCATCCCACAAAACTCAGCCAACTTAGGTTGAAATTCAAAGCAAAACAACTCAGGACGAATCCAACCACATCATCCACATCAGTTTCTCTTGTCGTTAAAATGACTCGTCTTCCATTACCATCATTGGGAAGTATATTTCTTACATCATCCCAAGCCTCTGTACACCAAACATCATCCATTACAATGAAATACCTCCTGTTTTTCAAGTTTTTGAACACTTTCTCCTATCACTCTTACTCGAGTCTCAAATATTTTTTACTTCAGATATTAGAAAATCAAATTGATGAAAGAGTTGATCTGTCAAAGCAATAATCTTTCTATGCCTACATCTAGCTCAAGTAAAAAAGCGCACAGTTGCATACTATGATGAAGACAGTTGAAAGAAAAAAAAAATTACAGAGCAAAAAAGAGTGCAAAGCTTGTAAAAATTAAAAAGTATAATTTGGTGCAAACCTAAGTGGGCTCAGCCCCGCACTTACAAAGAATAGCTTTTGGAGCAAATAAAAAGCCCAAACCCATTTGGGCTCGTAAGCAATTACTATGGGCCAAAGAAGCACATAGTCAATTCATTAAAATAGTCAAGGGGGAAAGTGAAAGTAAAAGTGATAAGCTAGCTAGCTCCAACGATACTCTGCATCTGAAAAAGAAAAGTAAAAGTGACAAGAATCAACTGACATTCTACCAACAGAGAAATGTTCAAAAGAGAGGAAGATGCAATTAGCATACTAATCTTATTTGTATAAAGCATGCCTGCTAAAAATGGTGTCAAATCATTCAACTTTTACAAATTTCTTACCTGACATGAAGGGCAGAGTCAAGTTTGAAAGATCATATCAAAAACGCTTCAAACGAACTTCAAGGGCATCCCGTTTCTCTTTTATCTCTGTCGCCGAGTACAGAAGAGATCGGTTATGATCATCGATCTCAATCAGTTCAAGTGTTGGAATCTTTCCAATATCAACTGGAATCTTAGACAAATACAGACAACGATGAAGCATTAGGCGCTGAGGCCTCGGAAAGTGGCTACTTTCAGTTGTCCAGTTCTGCAGATTTGATTCATCAATATGCAAAAGTCTCAGATCCACAAATCCTCCCTCAATAGTTTTCCAGAGTTCCCCACTGCAAGCATAGTTCTTTAGTTTCAACACTTGAAGAGAAGGCAACCGGCCAAAAACCATCATATATGTCCAAGGAAGCCGCCATCCACTCAATTCCAACTTTTTCAGCGATCTAGGAAAATAAAATTTGGGACACAGTTGAAATGAACAATGCGTCTCCAATTTCAATTTCTCCAATCGACTTAGCAAACCAAGACTACCAAAATCAAAGTAGTTTGGACGAAACTTCTCCTCTAACGAGTAGCATATTTCCAACTTTCTAATGTTTCGAAACTTACGCACCATATTAGAACTAAATACAAAGTTTGTTGCCAGAGAAAGTGTTTGGAAGTTTTTTAGAGAAGACTTTGCTGGATCTTTTGGATCGGGTAAAGGAAGAAATGAAAAGGCGATAAGATGCCTTAATTGCTCCAGATTCCAAATTTCGTCAGGCAAGCTAACCTCCGATCTATAAATAATTAAAGTCTGAAGATTATGAAGCTTTGATATAGCTGAAGGAATAATATTGCTAGGAATTTTGGAAGCAAGGTAAGTGAGATGAATCAAATCAAACACTTGACCTAACTCCCAAAATGCATGATCCTTTCTACGTAAAACGTGAAGGACCTTAAGTGACTTAAAATTCTCTATAGAGCCTTTGGGCCTATACCCCCTCTGTGAAATGCATATAATAGAACGGGTGCATGAGCTATGCGTAGAGTCTTTAAGATCAAGATCATACCAACCAACACTTACGCGTTGATGATTTTGTAGCACTTGTGGAAGAAAATGCCTTCTCACGATAGGATTAGGAAAGTAATCCATAATAGGTAGAAGGAACTTCTCTTCCCCAGCCTGTCTTGAACAAAAATCCCGAACCACGCTATGAAGCTTGCACCTTTTGATTTTGCCATCACTCTTCTTGCTAGTAACCAAAACTAGACTTTGCTCGACCAGCACCTCCAAAACATCTTCCGCCACCTCTTCCAACGTTTTAGATTCATCTCGACCTTCCAAAAAGCCCTCAGCTACCCAGAGTTTGATGAGTTCTGAGACACGGATCTCATAATCTTCAGGGAAGCCTGCCATATACAAGAAACACTCCCTCAAATGTCGAAGCAAGTGTTTGTAACTCAAAGATAATAATATAGTTTCCAACTGTCCATCGTTTGCTCCAATTTGCTTCCACAACTTTGGAGTTCTATCAATCTTGGATAAAAGTCCTGCCACAGTAACAATTGAAAGGGACAATCCTTCGCAACGTTTTACATATTTTTCCCAATAACTTGCAGCTCAACAGGACAATCTTGATCTCCGAAGACCTTCTTCTGGAACAAACG
This sequence comes from Salvia miltiorrhiza, assembly GCF_028751815.1. NCBI lineage: Eukaryota > Viridiplantae > Streptophyta > Magnoliopsida > Lamiales > Lamiaceae > Salvia > Salvia miltiorrhiza. Next base: position 4,441,622 of record NC_080389.1, read on the forward strand.
CCAACTTTGTTGGTCATCCAAGAAAGGCAACATATGAATGGGGCTCGCAGAGTTAGCATAAGCAGCTACATTCTTTAGCCTTGTGGTTAATATGATTCGGCTTCCATTATTATCATCAGGTAATAGCCTCTGTATGTGATCCCAAGCTTCCATACTCCAGATGTCGTCCACTACTATGAGATACCTCCTACCTTTTAAGTATTTGTATATTTCAGACTCCTTAACCTTGCATTGTAAATCACTCTCTGCTTGGATTCCTTTTCCTTTCATCGAAGCAAGCAGATTTGAAAGAACAATTTCTACATTGTAATCTTTCGATATTGTGACCCAAGCGTGAAAATCAAAATGATAAGTAATGAATGTATCATCATAAACAATTTTAGCGAGTGTGGACTTACCAATGCCTCCCATTCCCACAATAGGGAGGACTTGCAGCTCGGATGAATAGCTTGTAAGCCATGACATTATCTGCAAGACTGCAACCTATCTTCATCAAAACCAACCACGACATCCTTTCTTGTGGGTGAAGAACTTGATGATGAACCAACAGCAGTCCACTTAATTCTCTCCGCTAATCTCCCCAACCGGTTTGAAATGCTGACAGTCAACTCTGTTGCTACAGCTTGATCAAAACCATCAAAATCTTCACTCTTGAGTGCAGATCTTGATGATGAACCAACAGCTGGAGAATCACTCAGTCGTCCTATGTTCTTAACTGAATCTTCAGCAGTTGACTTAATTCTCTCCACTAATCTCCCCAAGCTGTCGGTCAGCTCTGTTGCAACAGCCGGAGAATCATTCAGTCGTCCTACGTTGTCAACTGAGCCTTTAGCAGTTGACATAATTCCATCCGCTAATCTCTCCAACTCGTCCGAAATCTGGAGAAACTGCTCTGAAGCCATTACACTCTCGAGTGCAGATGTTGATGATGAACCAACAGTTGCGTAGTCTTCAGCTGACATAATTTCCTCTGCCAATCTCCCAAACACGCCTGAAAAGCGGAGAATCTGCGTTCTCACTGAACCCAGATCTTCATCAAAACCATCAAAATCTGCACTCTTGAGGGCAGATGTTGGTGATGAACCATCAGCGGTAGAATTGTCTATCAAGTCTCGAGCAGTCCACTGAATTATGTCCGCTAATCTCGCCAAACGATTTGAACTGACAAACAGCTTTGTTGCTAATGTTGGATCTCCATCAAGATCATCAAAATCTTCACTATTGAGTGCAGATCTTGAAGGTGAACGAACAGCAGGAGAATCACTCTGTCGTCCTACGTTGTCGACTGAGCCTCCATTAGTTGACATAATTCTCTCCGCTAAGCCCAGCAACCGGATTGAAATGCTGACAGTCGGCTCTGCTTTCAGTTTCACACCAAAACCATTCAAATGATGACTTAAGCAGAAAATATAGTCCGGAACGGCAGTCTTAAGAGCAGCTGATCTCATGGAAATATAGCCCACATTTGGTTGAGTGTTTTTAGAGGTTGGAAAGGGAATCAAGTAATTGAATCCATTACTTGTTGTTTGGTTTGGATACCCTTACTTGAGGGTAACCCAATCACCCAATTTGTTACCCAAACAAAAGAAAGGGAATCCCTTACTAATGATTCATTTCCATTGTTAAACCAAACACTCAATAAAAGTAATGGTTATTGTTACCATTCCACTCCTTTATTTGATTCCATTCCCTTTCCATTCCTCTACTTGAACCAAACGAGCACATAGTATGAAACGGCAGTCTTTAAAGCAACTCTCTTGCAGATCGACAAAATTCTCTCCACTCTCACCAACAGGTATAGAAGGCTGACAATCAGCTCTATTGCAGATCTTGATGATGAGTCACTCTGCCTTCTTACGTTGTTGACTAGGTTGTCGGGACACTTGCAGTAGTCCACCACATCTCCGGCAGTTGAGATGAGCTCCTCTGCCAATTCCCCCAACTGGATGGAAATTCTCAAACTCGCCTCTGTCGACGCACAATCTGAGACATTTTCTGGGGAGAAAATATACTCAGTAATCTCTTGTGTTGTCTTTACTACCTCCCTGATTGCTTCTTGTTTTGGGAAATGTTTGAGATTCAACTGCAAGACCACAGCTTTGTCGTGGATGGATATAATTCGTAGTTTAACACGAAGAGTGGTGAGATCATCGTGGCGTCTAAGGATTTGGCGTAAAATTTGTAGCAGGGAATCGAGAGCTTCAGAAACCATATCAGGTGTACACAAACAATTTTGTCAAACTGAATGTTTATCGGTTTGGATTGGAATTACCAATCCTTCTTCTGATTTGCATACAACACGTCCAAATTTTAAAAATGGTGGAGAAAGAGTCAAGAATGTTTCAATTGAGGGGCCCGCGGAAGGAGTCTCTCTTGTTTTGATTTTGGCCTCTCTCATTTGAATCCGTTGGTTATATACTCCCTCCGTCCCATTAAAGTTGGCCACATTCTTTTCGGCACGGAGATTAAGAAATGTATTGTTATGAGTTAATTAAGTGGTCTATATTTTCAAATGACCTTTGTTTATCTTAATTGCTTAATTAGTAAATATGTCAACAACCACCACTAATCTGCCAGCAACTCGCCGTCGCCGGCGACCGCCGACTGGAGCACCACCACCACCGACCACAAGCACCACCACCACAAATCTTGCAAAAATCTTGACGATTCGAACTTGAGCACCCAAAATCTTCTGACCGGAGCACCACCGCCACCAGCAGCACCACCACCACAAATCTCGCATCGCATACCCGAACCAGAATCGCATCCTCCGCCTTCTTCTATCTCTCCACTCGCCACCCCTAAATCGCGACTGCATGCCCTCAGATCTAGGGCTCGCCACCCCAAATCGCTACCGCCCTCAGATCTAGGGCTCGCCACCCCCAAATCGCGACCACCCTCAGGGCTAGGGCTCGCTCTCTTGCCGGAATTACAGAGACGCGGCGGCGGCACGACTCCGAATTTATGAAGAGCAGTGTAATTTTGTGTATGTGTGTGTTGTAGGCGAGAAACAGAAGGAGGAAGAAGGAGCGAGAGGGAGAGATGCCAGGCTAAGGCGGAGCAACGCCGGCTTTGAGGCGACAACGACGCCGGATACAGCCTCGCCGGCGGCTGAGATTTTTCGGAGAAGAAGGCGGTGAGAAGACCGATTGAAGAAGAAAGGAATAGAGGAGAGAGGAATTGAGGAGAGAGGTTTAATTAACTGATCTACGCCTTGCCGCCGTCAACCACACCACCTCAGATCTAGGCGCCGGCGGCCATGGGGGTGGCGAGAGGGAGATAGTTGAGACGAGGGACATGGAGGTCAAAGGTGGGGCGAGAGGGAGAGAGCAGAGGCCAGGGAGAGGGAAAGGGTCGGCGGTGGTCGCGGCGAAGACCACGACGACGGCGGCCGGAGGGGCGAGAGGAGGCGGCGGCGACCATAGGGGTGGCACCCGCCGGAGAAGAAGAGAGAAGGAGGTGGGGCGCTGGGGGGAGGTGGGGTGGCTGTGTGCGTGTGTTAATGTGTGTTTTGTGTGTGTGTTTTTAAATAAAGATGATTTAGATTTAATTAGAAAATTTTAATTAAATGAACTAATTGGAACTTAACTAAAATAAATAGTGGCTTTAGTTAAGTTAATTTTTTTCCATTTTTAGAAAGTGGCCAACTTTAGTGGGACACCCAAAATGGAAATGTGGCCAACTTTAATGGGACGGAGGGAGTAGTTTTTTTGGCCGTTGTTCTTGTAGTTGTCTATCTTGTCAAAAACTTTGCTTGTTGGTTTGTTTTTTATTTTATTTTTTGTGCGGGTAGTTTGTTATAATGTTAAGATAATTAAAATGTACTCGCTCTGCGCCGATGAGGCCAAGCTCAAGTAACAAAGTTGAGAGTCAAAGACTCTCCTTTGTAAGAGGTCTAATGTTCAATCTCGCTGCGTGCGGGTAGTTTTTCCACTTTTGTGTGGGTAGTGTTTTTCACATTTGTGTGTGGGTAGTGTTGCGCATGCATGTGGTTGTTTTTCCAACTTTGTGTGCTGTAGAGGTCCAGCCTGCATGCGGGTTGCTTATTTGATTATGTATTAGATACCTATTGTAATTCTTAACTTTTGTGTGGATAGTGTTTTCCACATTTGTTTGTGGGTGGTGCGTGCAATTGTTTTCCCAACTTTGTGTGTTGTAGAGGTCTCGCCTGCGTACAGGTTGCTTATTTGATTATATATTAGATACCTGCTGTAATTCTTAAAAGAAAAAAAGTACTCACTTTGTGTGTGGGTAGTGTTTCGCTTGCGTGTAGTTGGTTTCCCACCTTTATGTGGTGTAGAGGCCCCACCTGCGTGCCGTTTGCTTATTTATATTAGATACATGTTGTAATTCTAAAAAAAATAAAAATTGTTCATTCTGTCTATAAGGAACTAAGGAAGTATCGCATTTTTTATTTTCGTCCCTCCCATAAAAGAGTATTACCTCCATTTTGAGACATGACCCCACACATTATTTACCACACATTATCATTTGAGTTAATATATAAAAGTGTCCACTTTCATATTGTAAAATTAAAATTTGGCCTATGAAATAAAAATATTAAAAAATGGCCAGTTTTTGAGCGAAAAGTCAGAAATACCCCTAACAATAAAATTTTAAAAAATAGCCTCTCTCTCACACATGTTTTTTCTCTCTCTCTCTCTCTCACGGTTTCCCCGATCGATCCCCTCTTTCTCCGCCGTCGATCTCCGCCATCGCCGCTGCTCATTCCATCGAGTTGTTGTTACCATCCTCTCGGCGGAGCTACGAAAGCAGCAGTGGGATTCGATTGTTTGTTGCTGGCCCATCCAGCTGCGAGAGGGTAGAGGCAGCGTCGCGGTGGCGGTGACTGTGCGACGGTTTCTACCATCAGAGAGAAGGAGGATGTGATTCTGGGTAGTTAGGGCACAAAGACGGCGGATTTATGGCCGTGCAGACGCCGAAAATCAAAGGAGGATGGGCGGTAGATTAGGGATCTAGGGTTTTATATAGAGATGAGGGAGATTGGAGCCTAAGAGAGTCACTACGGCATGTCTGAAATTGAAGGCGCGGTTGTGGGCGTCGCTGCACGTGAAACAATAAGAAAGAAGGGTGCGGTGGAAGGTGTGGCTTCGTCTGCCGTTGTCGTCGTCGGAGTTCAAAGAAAGGAGGAAGGCGCTGGCGTTGGTGTGTGTGGTTGTGTGCCTGGGTGTCTGTGTATGTGTTTGTTCTGGAGTGAAAGATAGGAAGAGAGGGTGTGAGTGGCCAGTGATGGTCACAGTCACTGGAGAAGAAAGAGCAGGGGGAGTGCCGTGTGAGAGAGAGGGAGATGATTATGGAATCTTGTTTAGTCACAGTCCACCACCTATAGATCTTCAATTTTTATTATTGTTTGTGGGTTTGTGATATAATTATGGGTGTTAGGTCCTGAGGGTCTCGAATAGGTGTATGGGGGGGGAATACACCTATGGGCTATTTTTTTTAAAATAATCCTCAATCAGAGGGATCTCAGTCAGAGATCAAAACGAAACTTTGCATGCAAACAAAGACACCTGTTTTACTGAAATCAGTTTTGACCAACAGGGTTGACGACTGATACTGAAAGCTCTTCAGTAAAGATTTATCAGTTGAGTTGCTGGAACTTAACTGATGCAAGTAAGGGCTTCAGTTGTGTTTGCTAAAACAGAGATGATATCACTCTTCCTGACTATCAGATGATAGATCAGTCAGACTGATATCATACGCAGCGGATAATAAACTTAGTTTCGCAATAGCCTCCGTGGAGCACGTTGTTGGTTTTTAGGTTGCTCTTTGCTGTTAATCAGTATTCAGTTTATCAACAGGAATAACACAAGTATGAATGTAAAACTGAAAGCTGTAAACAACACAGAGACTTTTACGTGGTTCGGAAAAACCTTTTCCTACATCCATGGTTGGTTGATCAGACCAACAATCCACTCCACAAGTGCTTAACAGGTGCACTGCAAACCAAATCGTGTGCTTGCCTGGTGCACACAACCACTCCACTGAAGAAAACCCTTCTTCAGTACCCACGCTTCACTCGCGTCGGATTTCTCTGCTCAGCACAACACGTGCTCAGACTTCTCACTCAAAGTTCAGAGTACCTTCCTGAACTCCGAACCACTCAAACACTCTTATGGAGGGGAGGTTTGAACGAGTGCCAACTATACTTACAAAGAACAAGTTCTTTGAAGCAAGTTTGACCTTTGGCTTCTGGGTAAACAGATATATGCCTAGGGTCTAAGAGAATGTGTGTAATCAGCAGTGACTGATTTTGGCTTTGGAATTCTCTTCTTCGATTCAAGCTTTGGGGAAGTTAAGCTTTAGGCTGAGTAGCAATTTCGGCAGAGCTTCAGCTTATGTCGTTGAATCGGTGAAGGTTAAAGTGATCCTCGAGCACTATTTGTAGGAGAGCTCTTGAATAGATCCGTTGGCGTAGATCGTCCTCAAGATTTCTTTCGTTGGAGAGCAATTCGAATTTGGGCTGAGGCTTCAATCTTCGAGGTTCCTTATCTGGGTGGAAATGGCTCTCTTTGATGGACAGGAGATGTGACGTCTCTGAAAAGTAACCACCAGATAGGAATGACCTCTGCAGAGATAAGGATATCCCGAGATCTCTGCATTTAATGCGGCTGTACTTGTGCGTACGTGGCTTCCTCTGAACGTTGGAAGATCAGTCCTAGGAGGAATGTTCAACTGATACTTGACTTTAGTATCAGTCCATTGCGCGCATTAAATAATCAGTCTTCAACTAATTCTTCAACTGATACTTCAGTTGGTATCTGCAGTCTTCAGTCCTTCGTTCTTTAGTCTTCAGTCTTCGACACCGCAAACTAAACTAGAAACGAACTCTAACACTTGAGTTCAAAAACGATTCTAGTCTATTACAGTTAAGTCCTATGAATTTTGATATCATCAAAATAAGGGTTAGGATATTGCGCAAGGTTCCCAACAATGGGATAATGTTCTTGGGTTTGGGATATGATATTGAATCTTATTTAATCACTTTTCTGGTTTCGATTTATGATTATAATTATGATTTCAATTTTCTGGTTTCAATTTTTCTCAACATTAATATGTCGAGAGAGAGGTAGATAGTTGACAGATTTATTGTTTTAATTTATTTATTTTCCAATTAATATGTATTGATTGTTGAGAATCATTATATATTGTTGATATGAGGATCTAATGGAGGTGAAACATTTTTGGTTCATGCGTTTGATTTTCTAGAAATTATTGGTTAATATTCTTAAATTTAGGATTAGATCTATGAATTCACAATTTAATATTTTTAAATTTACAACTAGATTATGAATTCACAACTTAATATTTTTAAACTCACAACAAGATCTATGAATTCACAACTAAAATTAAAATTCACAACCAGCTCGATGAATTCATAACTGAATCGTTAGTGTTGGTTGTGAATTCGAGTTTTAGAATCCAAATTCACAATTACATGAATTCACAACTTAATGTTCTTAAATTCTTAACAAGTTCGATGAATTCACAACTTAAGATTCTTGAATTGACAACCAGATCTATGAATTCACAACTAAAACTCGAATTAACAACCAAAATAAATTCTAGTTTTAGTTGTGAATTCAAACTTTAAAAACTCAAATTCACAACTACATGAATTCACAACCAAAATAAATTCTAGTTTTAATTGTGAATTCAAACTTTAAAAACTCAAATTCACAACTACTTGAATTCACAACCAAAATAAATTCTGGTTGTGAATTGAATTCTGGTTGTGAATTCACTAAAACTCAAATTCACAATCAAAATAAATTCTAGTTTTAATTGTGAATTCAAACTTTAAAAACTCAAATTCAAAACTACTTGAATTCACAACCAAAATAAATTCTGGTTGTGAATTCGACTGGTTGTGAATTCACAACCAAAAAATTCTGGCTATGAATTAAATTTTGGTTGTAAATTCACAACCAAAAAATTCTTGTCGTGAATTCGATTGTGTAGGGTTTAGGGTTTATGTTAGGTTTTAGGGTTTAGGGTTTAGGGTTTAGAGTGGATTTAGGTTTTAGGGTTTAGAGTGGGTTTACGGTTTCAGTTCAGTTCAGTTGTGAATTTACTGATTAAGTTTATTTGTGAATTTACTGTTTCAGTTCAGTTGTGAATTCACAATCGTAATAATTCACAACTAGGGTTTAGGTTTAGGTTTAGGTTTAGGGTTTAGGGTTTTAGTTCAGTTCAGTTGTGAATTCAAAACCAAAAAAACCTGGTTGTGAATTAAATTTTGATTGTGAATTCGACTGGTTGTGAATTCACAAACAAAAAATTCTGGTTGTGAATTCGATTGGTTGTGAATTCACAATTCACAACCAGTGTGAATTCACAACCAAAAAATTTTGGTTGTGAATTGCGGGATTTTTTAAAGGGGTGATGTAAAGTGGACATTTTTTAAATTTTTAATGTGAAGGGTATTTTGGTAACACTGGCCATTTATCTTAGTGGACAATTTTTAATTTTACAATATGAAAGTGACCATTTTAAAAATCCACTCATATCATTTTTTAAAGCAAGTAATAAGTTTCTTTCACCACTCAATATATTATCTACCAAACAGAGGGAGTATTATGTTAGATATGTATGTTCAGCAATATCCCAACTTCAGATACTCCCTTCATCAACAAAAAAGAATTTCAAATTGAAGAGTTGTATTTCAAATTTTAAACTATCGCATCCGAACTTCTTCCCTATATTTAATTATAAATTGTATTTTATTTTATTGTGAACTAATAAAATACCTTTATTTTATTTTTTATATTAATAATACCTGTATAAATTGTATTTTTATTTAATTGCAATAACTTTATTAAAAATGTATCCAATATGATGAGATTCTTTTTCGTGGACGGAGCAACTAAAATAAATTCATTGACCACATGTACATTATTCTTTTGCTCAGGACCAGGTCACCATTAGCTCTTTTCGTCTCCCCCTATGGCTTATCTCTTCACATAGACACATTTTTCATCGTCCAATTTATCTCTCTCTCTCCCCTCTTCACAGTACTTTTGTCATCTTCCAAACCATTTGACTTCATCATTAAGCCTTGGCCGAAAAGTTTGATCATCAGCAATGGCTTTTGCTGCTCTTGTTTCGGTAGCACAAGTCAGAGACCAAGTTCTGAATCATGACCAATGATATCCCATTCCTATTCCTTCGGTATAATAAATTGGATCAATCCATTTCCACACTACTTTCTCTCAGTCACTGCTCGATCATTTTTCAACAGATTGGAACACTATCGAGCTGAAAACTTTCCATAAATTTTGGAGATCGATCGAGTTAACTGTTGAGTTCAATCAAGCCAGTCATGCGATCGAGTGATTCTCCAGCTGCTGCTCCAACATCAACACTTGCGCCGACGGGAAGAATTGATGCGGTTGGTCTTGATCGCGATGTCGAGGCAATACTCAGTCGCCTCCGTCGAGATGCCGACGAACTCCAAATCATTCCGATAGCTGGCGCAGGAGGAATCGGTAAAACAACTCTTGCTCGAAATGTTTATCACGATCCATATCTCATAGTCATAGACAAGTTTGACATTCGTGCTTGGGTTACAGTATCTCAGGATTATAATTTTGGTAACATTTTCAAGAATTTGCTTGTTTCCATGAAAGTATTTGTCAAAGAAGATATAACTAGATTGAGCAAAGAGGAAATGGCTTTAAAAGTGCACCAAACCTTAACAGATAGGAGGTATTTGATTGTAATAGATGATATGTGGAGTACCAAGGCTTGGGATGAAATAAGGTCGTATTTTCCCAACAACTCCAATAGAAGCAGGATCATATTGGCGACGAGGCTAAAAGATGTGGCTGCTTATGTTGATTCTTCGCAGAAATTCCATGAGATGCAATACTTGGATGATTTCCAAAGTTTGATTCTACTTAAGAAGGAATTGTGTAAAGGAGAATGCCGTCTTCCTATGTTGGAAGCAATGGAGAATATAGCAACAAAGATCGCGAGAAGCTGTGGAGGGCTGCCCCTTGCAATTGTGGTGACTGCAGGGCTTCTCTCTGAAGTCAGCGAGACTGAAGCCGACTGGGAGCAGATCGCTGCCAACATAAATTTGGTCATCACAGCAGATGAAGAGAAGTATGCTGCAATATTAGATTTGAGTTATACCAATTTGCCTCATCATTTGAGGCATTGTTTCTTATACATGGGAGCTTTTCCAGAAGATTATGAGATTCGAGTCTCAAAATTGGTGAAACTTTGGATAGCTGAGGATTTGGTAGAATCAACTGCAACCAAAACCCCTGAGGAAGTAGCAGAGGTGTGCCTGGAGGATCTGGTTAAGAGAAATCTTGTTTTGGTTACGAAGGGGAAGTCTCATGGCCGGATCAAGAGCTGTGGCCTTCATGATCTGTTGCGCGACTTGTGCCTTATGAGATCGTTGGAAGAGAATTTTCTACTAACTTTTATGGGTTCGTTTTTTCTTCCTGAAATCTTTGCAACGCAGCTCCGTATTAGTATTTCTCATTCCAATATTCTTGCACACATTGATGGCTCAACCATTCATACTATTATATGCTACAGTCATAGCTCAGTAGACTCTTTGGAAAAATTTAGGAAGCTCAGGATATTGGATATGCTAAACACCAGTGTCCCAGCCCAAGTGCTTGAGCTTCGTGATCTTAGATTTCTTGTTTTCAGCTACTCCAATGCAATTCTTGAATCCACATCAAACCTTGAGAATCTCCAAACCTTGATTATTTATCCAAACGATGCATCTATATTGGTTCATTTTCCACTTGAAATATGGAAGATGCCACGGTTAAGGCATCTCATCTCCCCCTCTGTTCATCCCTTACCCCATCTTGATGGAGCAATGTCTCCTTCAGAAAACTTACAAACACTTTCACTTGCAACCAACTTTGAATGCAGTGAAAGGATGTTGAAAATGATCCCTAATGTTAAGAAGTTGGGCATATGTTACTTTGAAGAGAAGTTCGATAGGGACTTTCATCTAGAAAACCTTCAACGTTTGGAAAAACTTGAGAAATTGAAAATGGAGGTATGTGGTGATTTCTGTGTGAGGCCAAGTCTCAATCCTGTTTTTCCTGAGTCGTTGAAAAAGTTAACCTTGAGTGGTTGGCGGCGTCCTTGGACGGATTTGAGCATTGTTGGTTCGTTGCCTAATCTTCAAGTGCTCAAACTGAGAAACTATGCTTGTTATGGCAGCATTTGGGAAACAAGTGATGGAGAATTCGAGGAATTGGAATTTCTTCTAATTGATGAATCAAATCTTGAGAAATGGTGGACAGATAGCAGCCACTTTCCGAAGCTCAGGAGTCTAGTACTTCAACGCTGTCCTTCTCTTATGGAGATTCCAGATGATATTGTATACATTCCGACCCTTGAACTGATTGAGATTGATGGCCGGAACAAATCACTCCTGGAGTCGGCCAAAAGCATACAAAAGGAACAAGAAACTGACTATGACAATTACAGAATTCAAGTTCGTTATTGATATGCTCTTTCGACTGACGAGGTTAGCGATTATGTTTGTCTTCCTTTCCCATCTTAATTCAATTAAAAACTAGTGCTCTGCTTTTGATTTTATTTATTGTAGATTTTACATTCAATTTTTGGTACCACAAGTTTTAGTAAAATGTTACGTGAGTGTGTTATTAGTGGAAAAATGGGCTCACTTTTTTTTTTTGATATACTAACAGTATTAAATATTTGGCCTTGGACATTAACCTCTTACCGTTTGGCCAACACACACACGAAGGGGTCCACTTTTATTAGTGGAAAAAGAGGCCAGGGAGTATTTATTTTATTTTGTTTTATTTGGAGCAATAAAAAAGTTGCCTTAATAATTTTTTTTGATATTTTGTTACCTAATCATCAAGTTGCCTTAATAACACACAACATTTATTCTAGTTAATAACTCATACATCATTAATGTATTACATAAAAATAAAATTTTTAATACATTATTTCAATACACCTCCTTAATTTGAAATTTCTTTCATAACGTCAAACAATTTTCTCAATCTTCGAAAGTTTCAAATTTCAATGACTATGTGAAAATATCTGCAACTTGATCTTAGTCTTCACATAATTAAGTTTCACTTCATTATTGGATATGAGATCTGAAATAAAATGATAGTTGTATGAATGTATTTGCTTCTATCATGGAACAGTTAATTCTTGGCCAATGTTACGACGGACTTATTATCAATGTATATCCGTTGAACCTTCTTATGGCAAGTTGAGTTCTTGGAACAAATTTCTTAACCACATAGTATAACATATATATATACACAAGTGGTAGCTGCAATAAACTCCGCTTCACATGTTGACAGTCATAATATATTATTTCTTTGAATTCCAAGTAAACGGCGAATTTTCTATAAAAAATATGAATCCAAAAGTACTCTTTCGAATTTTAATATCACCGACTCAATCACTATTAGGGGTGGGAAAAATACTCGATATCTGAATATTCTATTCGAACCAAATCAAAATTTAAAATTTGATTCTGAAAGATACTTCATTCAACCCTCTTCTACCTCTCAGATATATAGTCAATCATCAAAGTAGTTATAACTCGTGAAACACCCAATAGCAATGAGTTAGTCGTCGAGCCTTCAGCACATGCCTTACAATCACAAATAGAAACTACAAATTTGTCCCCTGTGACCTAACAAGAAAAGAGAAACGAAAGAGTTGACACAACTTACAAACCAACCTGTCAAACCCGAAAACCAAATGACTAAATCTCTGATCAATAATTTGGAACTAGCTAGATCTCTACCATTCTCTTTGCCTTTCTTATCAGTCAAATATCTGGTAAGCTAGCTCATCAACACTCTGCATCTGATAAAAAGAGAATAAAGATAGGAGAAGACCAACAAAACAGGCATGCTACCGACGAACAAATGTTTCCAAAGATGATTATAGCTAATGACCAAGTGTGTGCATTTCATGCTACTGATATTACTTATATAAAAATTACGGCTGCTATATAAATAGAAGATATCAAATTATTCAACTTTTATAAATTCCTCACCTGATATGAAGTACAGAGTCGAATTTGAAAGAGTATATCAAGAACGCATCGTACGAACATGAAGGCCATCACCAAAATTCAATCGGTGTATCCTTCGAATCTTTCTGGCTGACTTGAAAAGAGATTTGTTACAATCATCGACCTCGATCAGTTCAAGCGTTGGAATGTGTCCAAGAGCAATTGGAATCTCAGACAAATCTGGACAACGAAGAAGCATTAGGCACTTGAGCCGTGGGAAGTGGCGACTTTTAGGTCTCCATAGCCGCAAATTTGATTCATCAATAAGCAAAAGCCTCAGATTAACAAAATCTCTCTTAGAAGTTTCCCAGCATTTCCCGTTGCAAGCATATTCTAAGAATAGGACTTGGTAAGTAATCCATAGCAGGAAGAAGTAAGTTTTCTTGTCGGCCCTGTCTTATGCAAAATTCCCGCATGATATCATGCAGGCTACAACTTCTGGTTTTGCAACCAGGCTTTATGCTAGTGACCAAAACCAGACCTCTATCAACTAGATCCTCCAAACAATCTTCCGCCTCATCTTCTAGGCTTTTAGATCCGTTTGGATGTAAAAAGCCTTCAGCTACCCAAAGCTTGATAAGTTCTGAGACACGGATCTGGTGATCTTCTGGGAAACCTCCCATATATAAGAAACACGACTTTAGATGACGAGGCAAGTGGATGTAATTCAAGGAAATTATGGTTTCAAGCTGCCCATCATTCTCCTCCGCTATTTGCCTCCAAGCATCAACAGTTTGGTCAATCTTGGATAGAAGTCCTGCCACCACTACAATGTAAAAAGGCAATCCTCTACATTGTGCTGCAATTTCTCTTCCAACACTTTCCAATTTGCACCATCCATAATAACCAAACAACCTTTTTTGTAGCAATTCCCAACTAGCTTCTTGACTCAAGGGACGCATCATATGAAAGGAATTAGAAGGATCAGCATATGCAGCCACATCTTGTAGCCTTGTGGTTAGAATAATCCAACTCCCGTCATAGTAGTCATCAGGAAATAGATTTTTCATATAATCCCAAGCTTTCTTACTCCACACGTCGTCCACTACAATAAGATAGCTTTTATTCCTTAAGCATTTGTGAATTTCGTCCTCCCCGGAGATCTTGCTCTGTACATCTCTCCCTGCTTGTATTCCTTTCATCGAAGCTAGCAGATTTGAAACAATACTAGTTACACTGTAATCTTGTGATATTGTCACCCAACCTCGAATTTGAAAATGCTCCATAATCAATTTATCACTGTAAACAAGTTTAGCAAGTGTAGTTTTACCAATCCCTCCCATTCCGACAATTGGGAGGACTTTTAGTCCGAGTGAAGGACGAGTAAGCTGTTCCTTTATTTTGGACAGATCTCGTTGAATACCAACCACGTCGTCTTTGCTTGTGAGTTCACGTCTTGATGATGAACCAACAGCAGTTGAAGTATCACTCAGTCCAACAATTGACTTTAATTTCTCTGCTCTTCTCAACCGGCGCTTCCGCTCTGAATTGGACTCTTCGGGCGGGGTTTTTAGAGATAGAATATATTCCATAACATCTTCTGTTGTATAGATTTTGCGTTTCAAACCGTTGTGTAAATATGGGAAGCCCTCGAGAAGTGATTTCAAGTGAACGACCTGGTGGGCAAGTGATCTCATAAATTCTTGATTTACAAGAGTAGTAGTAGTTGAAGGAAGAAAGTCGTGATACTCTGCACCAGCGATTTGAAGACATGGAGAGTCAGTATAACATAACTACCACTTTTTCAATACAATTTTTACTGTTAATTGAATAACAATAACATCACTACCTCTTTTTGTTAGTTGAATAACCAAGCCTTTCAATAAGTTGCAATTACAGTGTTTTATTTTGATTTTCCCCCTAAATTTATACTCCTATATTAAAAAAGCCAAGATTTCAATTTGAAATCAATTTCAAATTGATTTAATTTTGTAGTTATAATAAAATTGAAGGTTAATTTGTAAAAACTACTATATTTTTCTTTTTATTTCATTTTTCTTTATCTTCTTATTTTTTTTCTTTTCATTTCTTTCCAAAATTGTGAAATCTGACTAATTATAAAATATTTAATCAAATTAAAGATAACTATAAGAAATTTAATTTAATATATTTTATGTAAATATTTGATTTAAAATATAAAAATTATATTTTATTTATTTAAAGATTAAAATTTTTAAAAATTCTCTCTCATCTATTTTGTAAATTTATTTTTCAATTTTTTAAATTTTTATTTCTATGTTCATTTTTTAACCTTTTCGTAATATCAATTTTTATTATTTTTAATAATTCTTAATTTTTTATTTTTTCAATGTTCACCTCAAATATATTCAATTAAAATTAATTGTTAATTATATTTATATATATGATAATTGAATTAGTATCAATTTTATATAAATATAAAATATAAAAATGTTTCTTGTGCACTGCACATGTGCAAAAATGCTAGTTGAAATACAAATGAGAAAGCATCATAAATTACTAGGGATAATTGCTCAGAAATATCCTAACTTTCACCTGATCCCAATTTTACATGAATTAAAAAGAGACAAATATTAAAATAACTGTATAGCTTAAGTAAAAGTTAATTATTACCCTAAAAATAAAATATATTAATTATAACACTCTTACTAAAATATTGTTTTATTAATTTTCTTTTAAAATTTATCCATAATTTAAAATTTTGAAAATTTAAATCTGAAAAAAAAATTCAAATGTAAAAATTTCAAAAAACTCCTCACCCAATTTAACCTGTCGCCTCTCCCATTCAATCCCCCACCACCTTCTGCTATCCAAACCTTGCGCCGCCCTCGTCAGCCATCGCGACCTGCATCGCCACCGCCGGCGTCGCCACCACCGGTGCCCACAAGCCGTCTTCATTTGAGTTAGAGATTCATTTCTAATCACTGGTTGTAGATCTTGATACAAGTTGATGAAACTGACTTCATTGGGACTAGATCTACCCAGTTCAATCACGTTCACAATATGTGATTCGAGAACATCTACAACCGCATGAGCTGCATCTACAATACACATCTCCAATGGATCTGCTTCATCTCCGTCAGCAACAGGGGACTTATAACCTTCAAGAAATTTCTGCGAAAAGGTAACAATTAGAGATTCAACTTGTTGTTTGTCGATAGAAACTGGAGGGGAATGGTGATGCTCGATTGTATCGATGATATGCATAAGAGAAACCAAGGCTGCATATGCCGCCATGATCCAAGGAAAAACACTGTATATTTTTCTGAGAAAGAATTTGATAGAATCTGAGTTTAGCTTCAGCAAAAACAATGTGTAAAATGGGTATATCTCCTCTTCTCAATTATTATCAGAAACATTAGACCACTCCCAACGGTGACTCTCATGGAGAGTCACCCGCATACGACAAAATCCTTAATTTATTAAAATAATGGGTTAAGTACCAAATACCCCCCCAACGTTGGGGCCCCTATCGCGTATAGGACCCTATAGTCAGGGTAAGCGCTGTTTACTACCTCAACGTGGCTAAACCTAAGCAAATCCCCCCCTGCGTTTTAACGGTGCTTAACACCGTTAGTTTTTTTTTTTTAATGGTGCAAATCCCCCCTCCGCCTCCATCGTCGCCTCCACCGCCACCTTCACCTTCACCCCCACCTCCAGGTTCCCCACCACCACTGCCGCCTCCCCTTCTCCCTCCCCCTTCGTTGCCCCCGTCTCCTTCTCCTCCCCCACCGCCTGTTGTAGAAACTCATTCTCCGTCACCAACAATCATTCCTCCTCCGCCATCACCCATAGAAGCACCTACTCCGACACCCATGGAAGCGCCTCCTCCGGCTCCGGCAGAAGCGCCTACCCCAGCACCCATGGAAGCGCCTACGCCGACACCCATGGAAGCACCTACTCCGGCTCCGATAGAAGCGCCAACCCCGGCACCCATGGAGGGGAGAGGCTCATCACAGATCCACTGCCTTTCCTCACCACCATCACAGATCCGCCGCCTTCCTCGACGGCCTCTGTCGCCTACCCCCAGCAATCCCTTCTCCTCCTCCGCCGCCCTCCCCCACCAGACTATGCGCCTCCGCCGCACCAACTGAAGCTCCAAAAATTGGGGGTTAGATTTCTCCAAAAATTGGGGTTTGATTCTCAATTTCTCGACCCCCCTCTGAATTGGGGTTCGATTTCTTTTGTTGTGGTGGTGGTGGCAGTTGGGAAGATGGGGGAGGATGTTTAGCAATGGCTACTGGGAAGATTGGGGGAGGATCTACGGTGAAGAGAGAGAGGGGGATGCCGGGAGGTTTGGGAAAGGGATGTCTGGTGGCGGTGAAAGGCATGGCTGGCGGTGGTGGGGGAAGCGGCAGCGGAGGTTGGGGAAGAACATGTCTGGGGACGGCGGCGGCGGAGGAGATGAGAAAGGAGCAGGTGGGGGGGGGGGATTTGCACCGTTAAAAATAAAATAAAAAATTAAAAAACTAACGGTGTTAAGCACCGTTAAAACACAGGGGGGGGATTTGCTTAGGTTTAGCCACGTTGAGGTAGTAAACAGCGCTTACCCTGACTATAGGGTCCTATACGCGATAGGGGCCCCAACGTTGGGGGGGTATTTGGTACTTAACCCTAAAATAATTGAAAAGTCACCAAATTTGGGTGACCGGGTGCCTCTGCCGCCCGGGTCACGCCATATTCTTTTTTTTCTCAACAAGCTGTGTCAATATTTAATTGGTGGATTAAATTTTATTTAGATAAATTTTTATGATAACTTTTTTTTTATAAAAAATATATTAAAGTTATATTAAAATTTATATTATTTTCAGCTCTATAAATAGAACTTAATTTTTGTATAATTTTTTGGCATCGACAATTAAATATTTGATTTGCATTTTTCTAGTTGTATTTTTAAGTTTCACATATTGTACTTTGATTTATTTAATTTTAGTTATGTGTTTAATTCTTGTAATCTTCATTTTTGATTGAGTTAAGTATCAATTATAATATATGACAATGTTTAATCATAATATGATTACAAATTTTAAAAAAATAAAATAAATATTTATTTTATTTTGTTAAAAATAATAAATAAATATTTAATTTTAATGTATATTTTATTTTAGATATTAGATGATTAAAAATAAAGTGAAAAGAAGAAATATGTAGGTTGGGTTGGTGTCACCATTGGAAGTGAAAATTATATTAGGTTGTGGGTTGTGTAGGTGGATGAGAGAGAAATGAATATTTTATTAAAAAATTGAGTAAGGTTGGGTTGGAAGAGTGTCACGACTGTGGGTAGTCTTATGTGTGCAGCTTTTCATCCACCTTTCAGAATCACATTAATGCCAAACAGCTAAGATAAGAGAAGACTTGTCGGTTGACCCTACAGTGTACTAGTCTCCTATCACATTGTGCTAATTGTGCTAATTATGAAATAATGACTATGCTAATTATGAAATAATGGAGCTAAAGAGTAACAAGCTACAATTGAATTTTTTTTAGGTAGGTGATCATTTAGTGTAGCATGCATTATGCTATGCTTAAATGTGCATAATAATAAGATTCAAAATAAAACATTTTTGGAATATGATTTGTCTTCTCGCAGTGCACTACTTAAAAAAAAAAAAAAAAGTTGGACAATGTCCAATCCTCATACAACTGAGAAACATTAAATTACATGTAAATTTAAATAAGAACACTATGGTGTAAACGTATTCCAACCATTCTAAATCAAGTTCAATAAAAATTATTAATATGAAATTTTACACCACCTTAACCTAAATTATCATTTTTGTTGTCCTGCTTACTCATAGCATGAAACTTAGGAAGCTAACACTCACTCAATCTCATTTGATTATCTCATATAGTTTGGGAAATATATACTAGTATAAAATTATGATATAGAGCTTCATTCTCAACTTTTAATTAAATTAGTACAGCCTAGCTATACGTCCATTACACATGGTAAATACAACACCATTTTCAAACCTTTGCGAATACAACACCATTTTCAAAATGTATTATTGAAAAGATCCAAATACGATGGTGACATCCCAACAACCAGATTATTTAAAGAATATTATTTTCAACAATTTAATGCCATTCAAAAGAAAAATTGTACACCTTTCACAAACTAATAAAATAATTGCATACAAAATTTCTAGAGAGAGACGATATATCTCTATTTCTCAGTCTTGAAATATTCTCATATAATATAAAGCCCGAGTTAGAGAGACGGTCATTTTGGCTGGTTCAATAGGATAATTATCGTACTAATTAGTTGTACCTATCGCTATGAATTTTATACTGTTTGGAATCTTCTGCAAAAAAATATAGTCTTGATTCTTGGACACTTCTTCAATAATGTTGGAAATGTATCTTCACTGTGCATGGGTGCATGCACACACGATTGCTCCTTTCATTATCCTAGCTGGCTAGTTAGTTAGAATTTGCAGCTGTATTGCATGAGTGCGTGAGTGTTTATATACCTCTTGCTGTACTCTTTTTTTTTATCAGAAGATAATGAGAGAAAAGTTTCTTTTCCACTTTTCGGTTCTAGTTTTTTCTTACTTTTCCAACATGGTATCAGAGCATAAACCTTCCGCTGTTTTCCGATCTGTTTTCCGATGGCCCCTAAGCCGCAATTTCGTCCTGTTCCACCACATGAAGATCAGTCCAGCCCCTATTATTTGTCCAGCAGTGACAATCCTGGTGTGCAGCTGGTCACACAACAACTCAACGGATCCAATTATGTGAATTGGAATCGCTCCATGATGACGGCACTAATGGCGAAGAACAAACTTGCGTTTGTTGATGGTACCATCGATCGACCGCATCCGACTGAAGCGATCTATTCTCAGTGGCTCCGATGCAATAGCATGGTTGTTTCATGGTTGCGCAACTCTGTCGTGCCTGATATTAGCTCAAGTCTTATGTATCTCGATAATGCTTCTCTAATTTGGAACGATTTGAAAGATCGCTTTGCTCAAGGGAATGTTGCTCGAGTTTATCAACTCAAACAACAACTTCTCACCCTAAAGCAGGGGTCTGATGATGTAGGAGCTTACTATACCAAGCTCCGCATTCTCTGGGATGAATACAAGGATTTTCAGCCCTCACGTTGGTGCACTTGCGATACTTGTCGATGCCATAGCTCGCGCAAATGGTGTGAATTCCAGATGCAAGAGTGCTCAATGCAATTTCTCATTGGATTAAGTTCTGTTTATTCGCAGATTCGATCTCAGATTATCTCTTCTCTTCCTTTTCCTTCCTTGTCAAAGATTTTTGCATTGGTTCTTCAGGAAGAGAGGCAGAGGTCTATTGATTCTGTATCAACTCTTGTATCAACTCCAGCACCTCCTATTATCAGTGAAATGCCTGGATCTATAATTAATGCAGCAGGTATTGGTCGTGGCAAAGGAGGGTAAGGGCAAGTTTCTTTGTACTAACTGTGGAAAAACTAACCATACAGTGGATAAGTGCTTTGAGATCATAGGCTATCCACCAGGATATGGCAAAGGCAAAGGGAAATCTACTGGTTTTTCTTCTAATGGTGCTCGATCTGTGAATCAGCTGAGTGCTGCTGATAATACACCTTCACATCAGAGCACTACTTTATCTACTGCAGATATGGCTCAGATGATATCCTATTTGCAAAGTCAGATGCAAGTAGCTGGATCTATGACTACTTCCGCTCCTACTATGAATGATGTGAAGACTCATGGTCATAACTCCACCTCTGCTGGTGCAAGTCCTCCATTCAGTGGTACGATTTCCAACCATCCTTTCATTTGCTCTATTTTTCAGCCTTCTGTATGGTTGCTTGATACAGGAGCAACACATCATGTGTGTAATGACCCTGCTCTCTTCACTAAAACATCCATATCCACAAATACTCATGTGAATCTTCCCAATGGTAGTAATGCTCCTGTCACTTGCATTGGCACCATTGTTCTTTCCTCTACACTTGAGCTTACTTCTGTACTTTGTGTACCTTCCTTTTCCTATAATCTGATCTCAGTAAGCTCACTCACATCTTCTACGCAATGTTCAGTAACTTTCACACCTGATACTTTTGTGATTCAGGGAGCTTCTCAGGGGATTGTGATTGGGAAGGGTAGCAGAGTGGGCAATCTCTATGTGTTAGATGCTTCTTCAGTTTCTGCAAATCCACCAGTCCATACTCCTTCTCCTCCAGTGTCCAATATGGTGTCAACTGATACATGGCATCATAGATTAGGGCATTTATCTTTTAGTAAACTCCAGTTGTTGTCTAAAACTTTATCTCTTTCCAATTGTAAAAATACTCTTTGTGAGATTTGTCCATTGGCTAAACAAAAGCGTTTGTCATTCTCTGAATCTCAAACTGTAGCTCAGAATATTTTTGATTTGATCCACTGTGATATATGGGGACCATATCCAACACCCACTGTGCAAGGATATGTTTATTTTCTCACAATTGTTGATGATCATTCAAGATTTGTTTGGACCTTCTTAATGAAGCATAAATCTGATGTTAAAGAAATTCTCACCCAATTTTTCAATACCATACAAACTCAGTTTGGGAAGAGTATCAAAATTCTTAGATGTGATAATGGTCCAGAGTTCAATTTAGGAGAACTATATTCTAAATTTGGCACTCTCATTCATCATTCCTGTGTCTCCACTCCTCAGCAAAATGCTAGAGTGGAAAGAAAGCATCAACATCTCCTTAATGTAGCTAGGAGTCTGCTTTTCCAATCCCATTTACCTGTCACCTATTGGGGAGATTGTGTACACACTGCTTCTTATCTCATTAATAGAACACCATCTTCAGTTCTTCCACATAACACCACTCCTTTTGAAATGTTATTTGGGAAACAACCATCTTATTCACATTTAAGGGTTTTTGGGTGTTTGTGTTTTGTCTCCACTTTAGACAGACATAGGTCAAAGTTTTCACCTAGAGCTTCCAAGTGTCTGTTTCTGGGCTATCCACCTGGTTACAAGGGTTATAAGGTGCTGAATTTAGATACTCAGCAAGTGAGCATTAGTAGGGATGTGATTTTTCATGAAAATACTTTTCCTTACTCTCATCTTCCCTCTTCATCTTTTCCTGAGCCACAATTCACTTTTCCTATAGAATCTGCTCTTCCAACTGCCACAACTACTGCTAATTCTGCTCCTACTTCATCTAGTCCTTCCATGGCCATTCCTATATCTGTTCCTGCATCAGCAGCACCTCCTCCTTCTCTTACTACAAAATCTGGCAGAACTAGCAAGGTTCCTGCTCATTTGTCAGATTATGTATGCAACTCTATTACTTCTTCTCCTTATCCTCTCCATAAATACATCTCCTATTCTAGACTTTCCTCCTCTTACTATCGATTAATCTGCTCTCTCTCTGCCATTCCTGAACCTTTCTCCTATCATCAAGCTTCCTTGTATGCTGAATGGAGGAAAGCTATGCAGGCTGAGTTAGAGGCTCTTATTAAATCTGACACTTGGTATGTCACCTTATTACCTCCCGATAAGATTGCCATTGGATGCAAATGGGTTTTTCGCACTAAATTCTTTGCAGATGGATCTCTAGATCGGTATAAGGCAAGAATTGTTGCCAAAGGGTATACACAGCAGGCTGGTATTGATTATCTTGACACCTTCTCCCCAGTGGCAAAGTTGGTTACTGTCAAGATGATGCTTTCGTTAGCTGCTATTCATGATTGGTCCCTCACACATCTTGATATCAATAATGCGTTTCTTTATGGTGATTTGTCTGAGGATATTTACATGGAGCTTCCTCCAGGCCTCCTTGATTCAGAGGGGCAATCTTATCCACCAGGATCAGTGTGTAAGCTCAAGAAGTCTTTATATGGCCTCAAGCAGGCCTC
Source organism: Salvia miltiorrhiza (assembly GCF_028751815.1). Lineage (NCBI taxonomy): Eukaryota > Viridiplantae > Streptophyta > Magnoliopsida > Lamiales > Lamiaceae > Salvia > Salvia miltiorrhiza. The sequence continues at coordinate 4,464,527 of NC_080389.1, forward strand.
GAGGCAATGGTATATCAAATTTTCTGAGGCACTCAGTGATTTTGGATTAGTTCAGTCAGCTTGTGATCACTCATTCTTTTACAAGAAGGAAGGCTCAAAATTTTTGGGTCTTGTGGTTTATGTAGATGACATATTGATTACCAGCAATGATGATGACTTAGTCTCTTCTTTCAAGCAGTTTTTGGGTCAGACTTTTAAATACAAAGACTTGGGAAGACCTTCCTATTTCCTTGGTTTGGAAATAGCTCGCAATAATCAAGGCATTTATCTTTGCCAAAGGAAGTATGTATTAGACTTACTCAAAGATACTGGTTTAGTCAGTTGCAGACCTGCTTCTACTCCTATGGAGTCAGGTAAACATTTGACTTTAAATGAAGGAGCTCCTCTGTCAGATGCTTCTTCTTACAGAAGACTTATTGGAAGGCTCTTATATCTCAGCTTAACTCGGCCTGATATCACATTTGCGGTTCATAATTTGAGCCAATTTGTCTCTAAGCCGTGTGAAGGTCACCTTACTGCAGCTGAACGTGTCTTGCGATACTTGAAGGGTAGCATTGGGCACGGTCTTTTCTTTGCCAAAGACTCTAATCTTAGCTTATCTGCCTTCTGTGATGCTGATTGGGCTTCATGCCCTACCACCAGAAAATCAGTTACTGGTTTTGCCGTTTTTCTTGGCTCTTCACTTGTTTCTTGGCGATCAAAGAAGCAAAGCACGATCTCTCGTTCTTCGGCTGAAGCAGAGTATCGCGCTATGGCACAAGTATGTTGTGAAGTCACTTGGATACGTAATCTTTTACTTGATTTTGGGATTCCGCAGAGTAAAGCCACACCGCTTTACTGTGACAATCAAGCTGCAGTATACATCTGCAACAATCCGGTTTTTCATGAAAGAACCAAGCACATCGAAATCGACTGCCACACTGTCCGTGAACGATTCCAGCAAGGTGTTGTGCAGCCACTACATGTGAAAAATACCTTGCAGCTTGCAGATGTTTTGACTAAGGCATTACCTGCTTCGGCCTTGCATAACATCATGAGCAAGATGGGCTTTTCCAGCATTTACGCTCCATCTTGAGGGGGCGTGTTGGAAATGTATCTTCACTGTGCATGGGTGCATGCACACACGATTGCTCCTTTCATTATCCTAGCTGGCTAGTTAGTTAGAATTTGCAGCTGTATTGCATGAGTGCGTGAGTGTTTATATACCTCTTGCTGTACTCTTTTTTTTTATCAGAAGATAATGAGAGAAAAGTTTCTTTTCCACTTTTCGGTTCTAGCTTTTTCTTACTTTTCCAACAAATAACATAACTAGGTAGTCTAAAAAAAATCACATAAATAGGATATATTCATAGCTTCTCTACAGTAAAATATTGGTATATAAATAACGGTCCATATATTGAAATTTAACTAATTTATATTGTTAGTTATTGGTTGTGACAAATAGGCATGCGACAGGGGTATCTAGGCATGCGACAGGGGTATCTAAGCAAATACAGAAAGCTGAAGGTTTGAAGTGCAAAAGGGGTTTTAAAACTGATATAACAGAATTTCAGTGCATCGGCGTATCCTCAACCATTGGATCAAATTTCATTTCGTTCGATGGTCAAGATCAAGTGCAGCTGTTAGATTAGGTTTATATCTTCATTCTTGTTCAGATTAGAAGTTTAGCTTAGCTATCAATAACTGAGTTAGAGTGAAAGAATAAGAGTTTCTGTATGAGAGTTAGAGTGAATGTTCTCTGTGATTGAGAGTTTGTTTGCAGCTGGTAATGCTGTGGTTTCTTGTACTTGTAGTTCTCGTTTCTTCACTCAATAAAGACACCAAAGAGTTGACCCTCCCGTGGATGTAGGATCGAAGATCCGAACCACGTTAAATCATCGAGTGCTTTACTGTTTTGTTTGAGTTGTTGTTTGTTTTGTTTGCGGATTGAATTTGTGAGTTCAAATCACAAATTGGCGCCGTCCGTGGGAATCAAAGATCAATCCGCAAATGGCGACTCGATTCGATGTTGAAAAGTTCACGGGAAAGAATGATTTTGGTCTTTGGCGCATCAAGATGCACGCGGTGCTGGTCCAACAAGGTTTAGATGGAGCGATTGAGCCTGGATCGGTCAAGAAGGAGGAGGATCCGAAACTTGAATCGCAGAGAACAGAGATGATAAAGAAAGCTCGATCTGCTATCATTATTTGTCTCTCCGATCATGTTCTGAGGGAAATCTCAAAGGAGACCACCGCTGTGGGTGTTTGGGAAAAATTGGAAAATCTGTATATGGCTAAGTCTTTGGCCAACAGATTGTTCATCAAGCAAAAATTATTCTCATACAAGATTGTTGAGGATAAAAGTATCAATGAGCAATTGGAGGAGTTTAACAAATCGATTGATGATTTGGAAAGTATAGATGAGAAGATGAGAGATGAGGACAAAGCAATAATGTTGTTGAATGCTTTGCCCAAATCTTTTGATCAACTCAAAGATGCCATGCTTTATGGCAAATGAACCTCTATATCACTGGAAGAAGTTCAATCTGCTGCTCTAAGATCAAAGGAGCTGCAGAGATTGAACAATGGAGCACAAGATAGTGCTGCACAAAGTTTGAATGTTAAAAAATTCAAAGAGAAGAAAGCAAAGAAGGCTTATGATGGAAACAAGCAAAGCCAGCAGAAGCAAAAGGATGGAGAATCAAAGGAGACCAGATCTTGTCACTGGTGCAAGAAACCAGGACACCTCAAGAAAAACTGCTTTGCCTGGAAAAAAAGGCAGGCTGAGAAGGATCAAAAATCGAGCTCAGCTGATTTAGCAGAAGCTGCAGATAATGCAGAAGTCTTGAACGTGGTGGAGAAGGCTGTGGGTGAAGAATGGATTATGGACTCAGGATGTTGCTTCCATATGTGCCCACACAAAAGCTGGTTTCAAGATTTAAGGCATGAAGAACAAGGTTCTGTCCTCCTGGGAAATGATCACGTATGCAAGGTAAAAGGAATAGGCTCTATAAAATTAAAATTACATGATTCTTCCATAAAAATCATTTCTGATGTTAGGTATATACCTGGTCTGAAAAGAAACCTTATATCTCTTGGCATGTTAGAGTCTAAGGGGTGTTCTTTTAAATCTGAAAAAGGTTACATGCATGTTATAAAGAATTCCACTACTGTCATGATTGGAACTAGAAAAAATAGTCTCTATTATTTGAATGGTGAAACTGTCATAGGTAGTTCTAATGTTGTTAAGAATGAATCTATTGAACTATGGCATACGAGACTAGGACATGTTAGTGAAAGTGGAATGCAACATATCTCAAAAGATGGTATTATTGTTCTTGATTGCAATACTAAACTTGATAACTGTGAGTCTTGTGCTCTTGGTAAGAGCAAGAAACTTGTGTACCCAATTGGTAAGCATACTTCAAAGGCACCTCTTGATTATGCCCATGGTGACCTGTGGGGACCTTCACAAGTAGAAACAATAGGTGGAGGCAAATATTTTATGAGTATCATTGATGATTACTCAAGAAAGTTGTGGGTTTATGTTCTAAAAGATAAGACTCAAGCTTTTGAAAAATTCAAAGAATGGTGTACAGAAGTTGAATCAGAAAAGGGTACAACACTGAAATGCTTGAGGACAGATAATGACTTAGAATTTCTGTCAGAAAAGTTTCAAGAGTATTGCAAGTCTAAGGGTATAAAGAGGCATAGGACTGTACCTTCAAACCCTCAGCAAAATGGAGTTGCTGAGAGGATGAATAGAACTATCTTAGAGAGGGTTAGATGTATGCTCCTGAGTTCTGGACTACCAAAGAAATTTTGGGGAGAGGCAACATCTATTGCAGCAATTCTGATCAACAAATGCACATCATCTGCTATAGACCATAAGACACCAGATTATAAATGGTATGGCAGCACTGGAGATTACTCAACATTGAGAGTATTTGGCTGCAAAGCTTATGCTCACCTCAAACAGGATAAGTTAGAGGCAAGAGCATTAATCTGCATCATGCTTGGATATCAAAAAGGTGTGAAAGGATATAGGTTGTGGTGTATTGAGCCTGGCAAACAAAAATTGATAATTAGCAGGGATGTAAAGTTTGATGAAGCCAATATGCCATACATGGGAAATGAAAAGGAAAAAGCTCATGCTCAAGAAAGAAAGAATCAGATTACAGAAGTTGAGGTAGAGCCTAGAGAAAAAGAAGATGACACTAATGATATTCAAGAAGAAAGTGCAGACCAGGGAGAGATATCAGATGATGAAGGTCTTGATAGCTATCAGTTAGCTAGAGATAGAACCAGGAGAACTATAAAGCCACCATCTAGATATGCAGAAGCAGATATGATACATTATGCCTTAAATGTGGCAGAGGATATAGAGTATGCTGAGCCCAATTCTTATAAAGAAACAGTAGAAGGAAAGGAGAAAGACAAATGGATAAAAGCAATGCAGGAAGAGATTGACTCACTCATAAAGAATGGAACCTGGATTCTAGTCAAGAAACCTAAATCTCAAAAGGCAGTCAGTTGCAAATGGATATTCAAAAAGAAAGTGGAGTCAGCTGCTGTTAATAGAATTAGGTATAAAGCTAGATTAGTTGCAAGGGGCTTCACTCAAAAGGAAGGTGTTGATTTCACAGAAGTTTTCTCACCAGTTGTGAAGCACAGCTCCATAAGGATCCTTTTAGCTGTTGTTGCTAAGAATAATTGGGAACTACAACAACTTGATGTTAAAACCGCATTTCTGCATGGTGACTTGGAGGAAACTATATATATGATACAACCAGAGGGTTTTGTGAAACCTGGGGATGAATATAAGGTTTGCTTACTGAAGAAAAGCCTTTATGGGTTGAAACAAAATAGCAGACAATGGTACAAAAAGTTTGATGACCATATGTCCAAAATTGGTTTCAAAAGATCTGAATTCAATAGCTGTGTTTATATTAAGTATAAAAATGATATTGTTGTTGCTTACCTTTTGTTGTATGTAGATGATATGTTAATTGCAGGAGCTAGCAAGGCTGAGATTGAGAAATCCAAGCAGGATCTTCAAATCAGTTTTGATATGAAGGATCTAGGACTTGGCATGGATATTATGTGAGTTATGGCTTATTCAACATGACTACATTCAGAAAATATTAAAGAAATTTAGGATGCATGAAACTAGAGAAGTACCAGTGCCTTTAGCTCAACATTTTAAACTGTCTAATGATCAGAAACCTAAATCTAAAACTGAGAAAAGAAAAATGAGTTTAATTCCTTATGCTAATATCATAGGAAGCATTATGTATACTATGATTTGCACTAGGCCAGATGTTGCTCATGCTATTAGTGTAACTAGTAGATACATGTCTGATCATGGTAAAGATCATTGGCAAGCTTTAAAATGGATAATGAGATATATGAAGGGTAGTACTAGATGTGGTATTCTGTATAAGAATAATGTTGATGATAATAGTGATGCTCTTGTTGGTTATTGTGATTCTGGTTATGCTGCTAACATAGACTCTAGAAAATCTCAATCTGGATATGTTTTTACCTTATATGGATCTGCAATTAGCTGGAAATCTTCTCTGCAGTCAGTTGTAGCCTTGTCTACTACTGAGGCGGAATACATTGCTCTCACTGAAGCTGTTAAAGAGAGCATGTGATTAAGAGGTATTGTCAAAGATTTTGGTATAGATCAAAGTCAGGTTGTTATTCATAGTGACAGCCAAAGTGCATTGTGTTTGGCAAAACATCAAGTGTTCCATGAAAGGTGTAAACATATTGATGTTAGAATGCATTTTATTCGGGATGAAATTGAGAAGGGAGTTGTGAAATTGGTAAAGATTCCTACTGAGCATAATCCAGCAGACATGCTCACAAAATCACCGCCAGCTGCTAAGTTTACTTATTGCTTGGAGTTGATCAGTGTTCTTCCTCACTAAACAAGTATGAAGGATGCCCTGTAATAGGGCAAAGGTGGAGGGAAAGCTCATATTGGTGTTTAGTGCTGTTCATTGCTGCAATTGTCACAACCAAGGTGGAGATATATAAATTAAATATTGCAATTGAATGAATTACTATATTTTATTAATTTTAGTAGTCAATAAAAAATTTATATCTCAATGCATGAATTTATCACTTTATAAACACTAATGTTAGAAAATTCAAGACCAATCAAATCAATAGTTAGAAAAATAAAAGGAAAGATATATGTATGTGTAATCTTACACTCAACTAATTGTTTCTTAGACTTAATAAGAGATCTAAAAATTTTAAGGGTGCGTTCTCTTTGGTTGTAAATTTATCATAGAAAAATGATGGATAAATAAAATTTCACCATTTAAATTCTTTTTTTTTTCCTCATTTCCTAGTTGACCCTTACTCATTCCTCATTTTCACTACAAAATGTTAGAAAAACCTGGTTGCAACTTGTTTACAACAATGTCCCAATTCAACGACTCCACCACTTCAAAAATAGATGGCAATTTCAATGTGATTGGGCAGCTACGAATCTTTTGAATCAATTAATAGTTTTTTTTTTTTTTTTTCATACCAAAATTCTCAATTTATGGCGTGCCTCATGTCAGCTTTAGTTCCAGAAATCTCACCTTCTTGGAAAACGGTAGATGGGCTTCTCTGACACAAATCGTCGAGCACTTTATCTGCACAGTGGAACCATTCGCTCCTAAAGCAGCCCCAATCCGGATTATGGGCTGTTTTTCCTTTGGTAGAAGATCTTTAGGTGTTGAGCAAGGACCAACAACATCAAAAGCACAATCAGCTCAGTTGCTCTAGCTGAAAATATTTTCAATTTTTTTGAGTTTGTTTTCGGTATAAGCTTCAGTGCTTCACCAAACAAATATATACTTCTTCCATCCATGAAAGAACTTCATATCTTTATTTTTTGGGACGTCCACAAAAGAACTTCCTACCTATTTTTGGACTATACCCCACCACTTATAATCCTCTTACTTTTGACTTTTCACAATTCTCCTCGATATGCAGCTCCTGAACGCGGATACGACGCACATGACAGACGCACATGACAGACGCACAAAGGGCATTGCACGCATCCATGGTCGCCGACGTGCTCAGGCGTCGTGGTCTAGACTAGGATTTTAATTATGTAATTTTAATGATGGTTTTAGGTGTTTTTAATTTTTATGTAATTTTTTATGATCTTTTAGGTGTTTTTAAATTTTATGTATTTTTTAATGATGTTTTAGTTTAATGGCGTATTTAACTATTAGAAAAATATGTTATTTAAATTTGAGCAATTAAATTTAAATGAAAAACATAAAAATCAAAACTAATGTTATCAAGTAGGCTATCAAGTAACCCCAATGCAGCACTACTTACTCAATGTGGTCCCCCACTATCAAGTAAGCTATCAAGTAGGCTATCAAGTTAGCCCATTGCGGATGCTCTTATATAGTTTTTTTGGCCGTTGTTCTTGTAGTTGTCTATATATCTTGTCAAAAACTTTGCTTGTTGGTTTGTTTTTTATTTTATTTTTTGTTATTTAGCTTTGTTTTTTGAGTATTTTTGCTTCATTTTTTTTAATTTCACCAGAAAGATTTTGATGAGATTGGTGTTGGTGTTAATGACAATTCCACGTGTACATGGATTGCATAGTCATATATGCACATTTGAGGGACTAAGTTGCAAGATATCCAAGCCACATCAGTTGTAACTAACTCGGTGTAGCAGCATGGTTCATACTTTACCTGCTGCGGTATATAGCATCAGTTTCTGTTACTTCTTTTAGTAGTTGAGAGATAATTGTAATTTTAGGGTTCATCGCAGAGGAGATTAGCTGGTTACTGGAGAGAAAAGATTTCTTGAGAGGTTTTAGATTCTTGTTCATCTCCTTGAGCGAATCTTGTAATCTGTAAAACGTCCTTTCTTGTTTTCATAGTGAATTTTTGTGACTCTGCCGTGGACGTAGGTTCTTTTTGAACCGAACCACGTAAAATCAAGGTGTTATAGTTTCTAGGGTGTTGGATCTTGTGATTGTGTGCATTATATGTTCTTGTTTGAGAAGTTCAATCAAGCTCTACGTTCAACATATTGGCGCCGTCTGTGGGAATACGTTTCCACGATGAGCACTCTAAAGTTCGACGCCGAGAAGTTTAATGGCAGAAATGATTTTGCTTTGTGGAAGATCAAGATGCGAGCGATGCTCGTACAGCAAGGTCTGGCTGGAGCACTGATGGGTGAGAAGGGGTTTCCACAGGACATCAAGAAAGAAGAACGCGATGAGAAAATGCAGAAGGCGCATAGCGCAATCATCCTTTGCCTCGCCGATAAAGTTCTGCGAGAAGTAGCGAGGGAGGAGACGGCTGCGGCGGTGTGGAGTAAATTGGACTCTCTCTACATGGTAAAATCTCTAGCTAATCGCCTTTATATGAAGCAGAAATTATATTCATATAAATTTGTGGAAGATAAAGGGATTGAGGATCAATTAGATGAATTCAACAAATCTATTGATGACCTGGAAAACATAGATGTTAAGCTAGAGGATGAGGATAAGGCTATTCTTCTACTCAATGCGCTGCCAAAGAGTTTCGAGCATCTTAAAGATGCGATGTTGTTTGGAAGAGAAAACACCATTACTTTGGATGAAGTGCAAAATGCATTGAGGGCAAAGGAGTTGCAGAAAGTTAACGAGGGCAAACAAGAAGCTACAAATGAAGCTCTTAATGTCAAGAAGTTCAAGAAATCAAAGGGGAAGAAGCCTCAATCCGATTATAAGAAACAGGGAAAGGAAAAGGATAAGGATCTTGAAAAAGAGACTAGGAAATGCCATTTTTGCAAGAAGCCTGGCCACCTCAAGAAGGATTGCTTTTCTTGGAAGAAAAAGCAACAAGGTGAGAAGAATCCAACAGGCAACACCACTAACAACACTGAAGAGTATGACACTGCAGAGGTTTTAAATGTGGTAGATGAGCATATTGATCACCACTGGATTCTGGATTCAGGGTACAGCTTCCATATGTGTCCAAATAAGAGTTGGTTTACTGAGTTAAAGGAAGGAGAGCAAGGCTCAGTTATGTTAGGAAACAATGAGGTCTGCTCAGTCAGGGGTATTGGCAGCATCAGGTTGAAGATGCACGATGGCAGTACAAAGGTTCTGTCAGAGGTTAGATATATCCCCAAACTCAAGAGGAATCTAATATCTTTAGGGTTCGACAACTCATCCCCTTCCAAACAATCGTCGAAACATAGCATTCACATATTTTAAACAAAAGGGTTAGGACTTAGGAGATATAAGTAGGAGATTCCAGCAAGTATTCCTCCAAGAAAGAAGGCGCTTCAGGTACAAACATCTGAATGAGAACAAGTTGTGCCCACGCAGCGTATATGTATGGCTCTCCGACTCAGAGTAGAATACAACTTTCATGGCAAAAAGCACACCCCACGGAGCACTCACTGTAAGTCAAAGTGACAAGAATCAACTGACATTCTACCAACAGAGAAATGTTCAAAAGAGAGGAAGATGCTTAGAATACTAATCTTATTTCTATAAAGCATGGCTGCTAAAAATGGTGTCAAATCATTCAACTTTATAAATTTCTAACCTGATATGAAGCACATAGTCAAGTTTGAAAGATCATATCATAAATGCTTTGAACGAACTTGTAGGGCATCCCGTTTCACTTGTATCTCTGTCGCCGAGTACAGAAGAGATCGGTTATGATCATCGATCTCAATCAGTTCAAGTGTTGTAATCTTTCCAATCTCAACTGGAATCTTAGACAAATACAGACAACGATGAAGCATTAGGCGCTGAAGCCTCGGAAAGTGGCTACTTTCAGTTGTCCAGTTCTGCAGATTTGATTCATCAATATGCAAAAGTCTCAGATTCACAAATCCTCCCTCAATCGTTTTCCAGAGTTCCCCACTGCAAGCATAGTTCTTTAGTTTCAACACTTGAAGAGAAGGCAACCGGCCAAAAACCATCATATATGTCCAAGGAAGCTAACCTCCGATCTATAAATAATTAAAGTCTGAAGATTATGAAGCTTTGATATAGCTGAAGGAATAATATTGCTAGGAATTTTGGAAGCAAGGTAAGTGAGATGAATCAAATCAAACACTTGACCTAAGTCCCAAAATGCATGATCCTTTCTACGTAAAACGTGAAGGACCTTAAGTGACTTAAAATTCTCTATAGAGCCTTTGGGCCTATACCCCCTCTGTGAAATGCATATAATAGAACGGGTGCATGAGCTATGCGTAGAGTCTTTAAGATCAAGATCATACCAACTAACACTTACGCGTTGATGATTTTGTAGCACTTATGGAAGAAAATGCCTTCTCACGATAGGATTAGGAAAGTAATCCTATCAAATCTTCATAATCTTCAGACTTTAATTATTTATAGATCTGAGGTTAGCTTGCCTAAGGAGATTTGGAGGTTGTGGCAATTAAGGCATCTTATCGCCTTTTCATTTCTTCCTTTACCCGATCCATCATATTCTTATGTTAAAACCATCCAAACACTTTCTCTGGCAACAAACTTTGTATTTAGTGAAAGTATGGTGGATAAGATTCCAAACATCAGAAAGTTGGAAATATGCTACTCGTTTGTGACGTTTGGTCCGTCCCCCAAATTTTACAATGTCAGAGATCTGCATCGACTGGAGAAATTGAAATTGGTGACGCGTAGTTCATTTCAAATGTGTCCGACTTTTAATTTTCCTGGATCGCTGAAGAAGTTGGAATTAAGTGGATGGCGGCTTCCTTGGACAAATATGTTGGTTTTGGGCCAGTTGCCTTCTCTTCAAGTGTTGAAACTAAAGAACCATGCTTGCTATGGGGAACACTGGAAAACTATTGAGGGAGGATTTGTGAATCTGAGACTTTTGCATATTGATGAATCTAATCTGCAGAACTGGACAACTGAAAGTAGCCACTTCCCGAGGCTTCAGGGCCTAATGCTTCATCGTTGTCCATATTTGTCTGAGATCCCAGTTGATATTGGAAAAATTCCAACTCTTGAGCAGATTGAGATCGATGATCTTAACCCATCTCTTCTGTACTCGGCAACACAGATAAGAGAGAAACGGGATGCCCTTCAAGTTAGTTTGAAGCGTTTTTGATATGATCTTTCAAACTTGACTCTGTGCTTCATATCAGGTTAGAAAACTATAAAAGTAGATAGATTTTACACAATCTTTAGCAGCCATACTTTATGGAAATAAGATTAGTATGCTAATTGCATCTTCCTCTCTCTTTTGAACATTTCTCTGTTGGTATAATGTCAGTTGATTCTTGTAGCTTTTTTCTTTTATTTTTCAGATGCAGAGTATTGATGGATCTAGCCAACTTATCCGATATTCGACTGATGAAAGAGGCAGAGGTAAAGGTGAAATGGTTGGTGATGTTTGTTTAAGCATGAATAGTCGATAAGCTCCTACTTTTTACTTTGTATACAGCATTCAGATGAATGTTGTATACTGTTTTATCATGTATTTCTCAAAGTTGAATGTATGTGTGGATTGACATTATTGTTTACATTATTTTACTTTACAACCAATTTTCATTGTGGCAAAGTAGGCCTCTCAACAATCAATTCGAATCTTCTATTGCATTATAATGTGACATCTCTCATATCACATTTATAGATGTTTGACATGTTTGGGTTTATTTAAGGAAAATATATTCCCTAACATTGGGCAATCTTAAACCCTTAAGATTGCCTCATGTCAGTTCATCTATATATGCAATAGATAATGCCACACAAATTTGTGATTATGTTTGTCTTTCTTTCCCATCTTAATTCAATTAAAAGCTAGTGCTCTGCTTTTGATTGTAGATTTTACATAAGATCTTTAGTGCCAAAAGTTTTAATAAATGTTAGGTGAGTGTGTTATTAGTGGAAGAATGGGCCCACTTTTTTTAGTGAAAAAAGAGGTCCAAGAAGTATCTATTTTATTTTGATATATTTGGAGCAATAAAAAAGTTGCCTTAATAACTTTTTTGATATTTTGTTGCCTAATCTTCAAGTTGCCTTAATAACACAACATTTATTCTAGTTAATAATTCATACATCATTAATGTCCTACATAAAAATAAAATTTTAAATACATTATTTCAATACACCTCCTTAATTTGAAATTTCTTTCGTCGCGTCAAGCAATTTTCTCAATCTTCGAAAATTTTCAAATTTCAATGACTTTGTGAAAATATCTGCGACTTGATCATGAGTCTTCACATAATTAAGTTTCACTTCTTTATTGGATACGAGATCTGAAATAAAATGATAGTTGTATGAATATATTTGCTTCTATCATGGAACAGTTAATTCTTGGCCAATGTTACGACGGACTTATTATCAATGTATATCCGTTGAACCTTCTTATGGCAAGTTGAGTTCTTGGAACAAATTTCTTAACCACATAGCATAACATATATACACAAGAGGTAGCTGCAATAAACTCCGCTTCACATGTTGACAGTCATAATATATTATTTCTTTGAATTCCAAGTAAACGGAATTTTCTATAAAAAAATATGAATCCAAAAGTACTCTTTCGACTTTTAATATCACCGACTCAATCACTATTAGGGGTGGGAAAAATACTCGATATCTGAATATTCTATTCGAACCAAATCAAAATTTAAAATTTGATTCTGAAAGATACTTCATTCAACCCTCTTCTACCTCTCAGATATATAGTCAATCATCAAAGTAGTTATAACTCGTGAAAAACCCAATAGCAAAGAGTTAGTCGTCGCCTTCAGCACATGCCTTACAATCACAAATAGAACCTACAAATCTGTCCCATGTGACCTAACAAGAAAAGAGAAACGAAAGAGTTGACACAACTTACAAACCAACCTGTCAAACCCGAAAACCAAATGACTAAATCTCTGATCAATAATTTGGAAATAGCTAGATCTCTACCATTCTCTTTGCCTTTCTTATCAGTCAAATATATGGTAATTAGCTAGCTCATCAACACTCTGCATCTGACAAAAAAAGAATAAAGATAGGAGAAGACCAACAAAACAGGCATGCTACCAACGAACAAATGTTTCCAAAGATGATTATAGCTAATGACCAAGTGTGTGCATTTCATGCTACTGATATTACTTATATAAAAATTACGGCTGCTATCCAAATAGAAGATATCAAATTATTCAACTTTTATAAATTCCTCACCTGATATGAAGTACAGAGTCGAATTTGAAAGAGTATATCAAGAACGCATCGTACGAACATGAAGGCCATCACCAAAATTCAATCGGTGTATCCTTCGAATCTTTCTGGCTGACTTGAAAAGAGATTTGTTACAATCATCGACCTCGATCAGTTCAAGCGTTGGAATGTGTCCAAGAGCAATTGGAATCTCAGGTAAATCTGGACAACGAAGAAGCATTAGGCACTTGAGCTGTGGGAAGTGGCGACTTTTAGCTATCCAATGCTGCAAATTTGATTCATCAATAAGCAAAAGCCTCAAATTAACAAAATCTCTCTTAGAAGTTTCCCACCATTTCCCGTTGCAAGCATACTTCCTTAGTTTCAACTCTTGAAGATTAGGCAACGAACCAACAATCTTCATATGACTCCAAGGAAACTTCCAGCCACTTAGTGTTAACTTCTTCAGTGAAAGAGGAAACTGAAAGGCAAGATTCAGACTCCCGCAAAATGAACTATGTCTCTCCAATTTCAGTTTCTCAAGTCGAAACAGGTTGCTGAACAGATTGCTAAGAAGCCTAAGATGATAGCCTTCACCAAACTTCTCTTCAGAGTAGCATATTCCCAACTTTCGAATGTTTGGAATCATTTCAACACATACAAAGTTCATTGCCAGCGAAAATGTTTGTAAGTTTGCTAGAGGAATAGCTTCTACTTCAGGGTGGGGTAAAGGATGAAATGAAAAGGCAATAAGATGTCTCAATTGGCTCAGCCTCCAAATCTCCACTGGTAAACGAACCTCAGATCTATAAATAATCAAAGTCTGAAGATTATGAAGCTGTGATATGGTTGGAGGAACTATACTAGAGGGAATGTTGACAGCAAGGTAAGTTAGATGAATCAGATCAAACACTTGACTCGGCTCCCAATCCCAGTAATCATTTCTACGTAGAACATGAAGAACCTTAAGCAAACTAAAATTCTCTAAAGAGCCTTTAGGTCTATACCCTTTACATGGGATGCATATAATAGAATGTGTGCATGAGGTATGCATAGAGTCCTTGAGATCTAGATCATACCAACTAACACTTATGCGCTTATAATTCGTCATGACCAGTGGAAGAAAATGCCTTCTAAGAATAGGACTTGGTAAGTAATCCAGAACAGGAAGAAGTAAGTTTTCTCGTCGGCTCTGTCTTATGCAAAAATCCCGCATGATATCATGGAGGCTGCAACTTCTGGTTTTGCAATCGGGCTTTATGCTAGTGACCAAAACCAGACCTCTATCGACAAGATCCTCCAAACAATCTTCTGCTTCATCTTCTAAGCATTTAGATCCATTTGGATGTAAAAAGCCTTCAGCTGCCCAAAGCTTGATCAGTTCTGAGACACGGATCTGGTGATCTTCAGGGAAACCTCCCATATATAAGAAACATGACTTTACATGATGAGGCAAGTGGATGTAACTCAAGGAAATTTTGGTGTCAAGTTGCCCATCATTCCCCTCCGCTATTTGCCTCCAAGCATCAACAGTTTGATCAACCTTAGATAGAAGTCCTGCCACCACTACGACATATAGAGGCAATCCTCTACATTGTGCTGCAATTTCTCTTCCAACACTTTTCAATATGTGAGGACAGCTTCCACCAAACACCCTTTTTTTTAGCAATTCCCAACTAGCTTTTGGACTCAAGGGACGCATCATATGAAAGGAATTAGAATGGTCAGCATATGCAGCCACATCTTGTAGCCTTGTGGTCAGAATGATCTTACTTCCATTATAGTCATCAGGAAATAGCTCTTTCATATCATCCCAAGCTTTCTTACTCCACACGTCGTCCACTACAATAAGATACCTTCTATATCTTAAGCAACTGTGAATTTCCTCCTCCCCAGAGATCTTGCTCTGTACACCTCTCCCTGCTTGTATTCCTTTCATCGAAGCAAGCAGATTTGAAACAATATTAGTTACACTGTAATCTTGTGATATTGTCAGCCAACCTCGAATTTCAAAATGCTCCATAATCAATTTATCACTATAAACAAGTTTAACAAGTGTAGTTTTACCAATCCCTCCCATTCCGACAATTGGGAGGACTTGTAGATTGTATGGAGGACGAGTAAGCAGTCTCTTTATTTTGGACAGATCTTGTTGAATACCAACCACGTCATATTTGCTTGTGAGTTCACGTCTTGATGATGAACCAACAGTAGTTGAAGAATCACTCAGTTGGTGTACGCAGTTGACTGGATGGTTACTCTTGATGCAGTCTACAGCTCCAGCAGTCAACTTTAATTTCTCTGCTATTTTCAACTGGTGCTCCCACTTAAAACTGGACACTCCGAGCGGGTTTTTTAGAGATAGAATACATTCGATAACATCTTCTGATGTATAAATTTGGCGTTTCAAACCGTTGTGTGTATATGGGAAGCTCTCGAGAAGCGATTTCACGTGAACGACCTGGTGGGCGAGTGATCTCATAAATTCTTGATTTACAAGAAGAGAAGTAGTAGTTGCAGGAAGAGGGTTGGTGCTGCTGCCCTTTTTCTCCTTCGCCTTGTTTACAAGGTCGACCACATCTTCCACCTCATAAACAACATCGCGAGTGCTCTGCACCAGCGTTTTGAAGACGTGGGGAGTGAGTATAAAATAACTACCACTTTTTCCATACAATTTTTATTGTAAATGATGTGTTTATTTTAATTGAAAATGAGAGAGAAAGTATATTAAGGTGGGCTTTTTTTCACACTCATTGTCTCTCTAATGTTGGATAATACTCCCTCCGTCCCATAACAAGTGTCCTAATTTCCTTTTTGAGCTGTCCCATAACAAATGTCCTAGTTCTGAAAAAAGAAAGTGTGCTCCACCAACTTATACCTTTTTACCTTTAATCATCTCTACTCTAATTCTATTCCTCTCACAAAATAAAAGTGGGTTCCACCACTTTCCATTAATTTTTATTTTTTCACTTTTGGGTTAAGGTGCAGATAGGCCCCTGTAGTATAGGCCCTTATAGCGTATTGTTCCTCATAGTCACTGTGTGTGCAAATAGGCCCCCAAAGTTCGAAAAGTCATACATTTAAACCCTTCTGACCTAACACCGTCCAACTCCGTTAGTCAAACTTTTTTTCTTTCTTTTTTTTTTTAATTCAAATTGTGGGGCCCACCTTCCTTGAACTAGAATTAATATCTAAAATATAACACAAATAAAAAAATTCATTGAAATATTCATTGAACATTGCTATTGCTATGCAAATCGATGGTCTGGGAGCAAATCTGCTATGCAAAATTAAAGAAATCTGCTATTCATTATAAGCACAATTCGGTGCTACTGCTAATCTGCTATGCAAAATATTAATTGAACACGGCTAATCCAATTTGAAGTTAAAGAAATCATAAGAAGTCATACGTGTCTATGAGCATTGCAATAGAATTAGGGAGTGTTTGACTTTTAATATGAGCCTTTGGCAGAAATAAAATTAGGGCAGGTTGAGCCCATATCCCATATAGAAAGCCCATATTCAGGGATATTTTCGTGGGCATTTAACGGGTATTTTCGCGGATATTTTTCGCTGATAAACGGGTTTTGCGAGTACGGATAGTAAGTATCCAAACTCGTACCTGCGAACTAATTGGATAGTGAATTTTAACTACGAAGCTATGTATGAATATCAAATGCCCCTCAAATCCGGACAAGGCGGATACCCGCGGATATCCATTACCCGAAGGTAAATTGCCACCCCTAATTTACACAAAAATATATTAGAATTAACATACATTTATTTATATGAATAATACTCTCTCAGTCTACAAAAGAACTTCCTAGGAAGGAGCCACACTGGTTTTAAGAAATAGGTTGTTGAGTGTATTGGCAGTGTTAAAAAAGGTTGTTGAGTGTGTTTAAAAATCGTCAAAATGTGTTTTAGTTACTATTGACAATGGTAAAAATCTAAAAAGTAAGGGTAAATGCGAGATTTATGTGGGTATATAGTCCAAATTAGATAAAAAGTTCTTTTATAGACATCCCAAAAATAAAAAATATGAAATTCTTTCTTGGACAGAGGAAATATTAAACTTTTGTAAGTAAAATGGAAATTTGAAGATATTAACACATTAACCATTATGAATCCAAATACATTTTTAATTGATTTAATTTTTTACATTATTGTCAATTTCCAACCAATTAATTTTATACCATCGTGATAGATTAAGTGACGCAGATATCCAACTCCATCGTTCATTTACCTCAATATTAATTTGTGGTAGAATATTTAGTTCATGAGCAAAATCAAAATTTAGAGAAAATTTATGTGTTTAAGCATAATTACCCAAAATTAGTATTAGAGGGAATAGCATCTAACTCAAATTGGGAAAAAAAATTAATTACGATAGCAAAGAGATAATTAAGGGTGACCTGATGATGGATAACGACGTCGCGAGCCTTCGTGTAATCCGAGTCCTTGAGAAAGGCTTTGAATTCGGGGACAGACTTCATCGCGTCCTCGATCTGGCTCATCTCCGTGATTAGCTCCAAGTGGCCCTCGATCTGGCTCGTCTCCGTGATTAGCTCTCCAAGATGTAAAGCACTTGCTCTATGAGGTTATTAAGCAGGAACTCAATTGCTGCATCGCCATCTCTCTCGCTCTCCCTCTTGAGTACTAACTAGGGATTTTAATCCAAGTTTGAAACCGACGGAATGCTCTGAATAGATCGGAAAAAAGAGGGTGGTTAGAAGGGAAAATTTCTATTAGGGAAAGATCCGAGCTCGATTGGCTTGATAGGTTACGAAAAAGATTCGACCTGATTGGTGCGTCGTTTTACACCAAATATATCCGGCAGTCAGCCGGTATGCCCACACTGCGCAGACAGCAGTAAGCAAAATCGTCTCCCAAAGGACTGGCGAGAATTTCTCTAATTAAAGTCTGCAAGTAACCCAAGAAATTTTGAGAATAAAATATAGAAAATACTAAACTTAAAATTAAATAAATAAAATCCAAATAAACCAATTTTTCCAATAGCTAAAAGATGAATAAAAATTCCAACAATTAATAAAAGAATTCCAGCAATCAATTAAGTCCACCCTAGCTTAATTATTCCGATCATCGATGCAAAAATAACTTTAAATCATGCAAACAAATCAGTTATAACCACCGAAGACGCTTCTGACGTGATCTTATTTCTCTTTAATTATTCGGTAACCAGGAAGACGCTTCACTAATTACTACCCTAATCGACTGACAACCGTAAGAGACGCTCTATAGGTTTAATGAGCCGACAGCATTAATATCTAGAGAAACCCGATTCAAAACCAATAAACTCTGATGCAGGATTATTGAATTAAGACTGCTTTTCCCTTGACCCTGATGTGTCAATTTACCACTAATCAAACCTAAACCACAATTACGGATGGCCGGTTCAATTGGCTATATAATTAATTCTAACCCAATAAATATTTGCAACTATCTAATGGATTAAAACAATTAATATCATTAAACATGGAGAATCGCAGATGCAAGCATAAAATAAAGTATAAGAACAATTAGATCTCACAGAATAATTTCGCTAGTGCTTCCTTAATCGTTGCCGGAATAAACGAATTTAGCTAGAAAACATAATTAAATAACACAAGAAATAAATAAATAAATTGCAAGGGATGATGAAAGAAAATAAAAAGAACTTGAATTGCTCCAAAACTTGCGTCCAATCTGCTCTCTCAAGATTGGAGTGAATTATGATATGTCATGTCTGATATGAAAAACAAACTCACTCCTAATATATATATATAGCTAAGAAAGTAAACCTAATAAGACTAAAATGGCGTGGGCCTTAACTAATTAAACAAAACTAAACACCTAAACTAATAAGAAAAACTAATCTAAACATAACTAAAGTTGGCGGACCAAACTAACAAAATAAAGTAACCAAAAGTGGCGCATGAAAGTCCACAAAATACCATCAAAATATGGCAGCCTTCATTGATTCATTTTAGTCAAACATGGCAGCCCATAATTCAAAATTCATCCGCCCTTCTTCTAGACAAAATTTGTCTTCAATAGTTGCAATTCAAACAGCAATTCAGGTTCTATTCTCCACAGCCTCAAGCTTCAAAATTCTTCTCAAAATCAAATCTTTTTCTCCAAAACCTATCAAATACCATCAAAATACATATAAGATCATAATCATATCCTAAAGATGATATTTAATACAAATTAAACACGGAAAACATAGAAAAATCCCCCAAATAAATGCGTATAAATACGCCCAATCACTGATCGATTCAAAGAACTGACTTGGGTTTAATTGACTTAAGTTCAATTTACTTAAAGTTAAATTGAAATAAAAGTTAATTATGTTAGCTTTCATTTTTGTCATAATTGAAGTTAACCCAGCAGCTTTCAAAATGATTGTTGATTTTCCACCTTTTCGTGTATATTATTTGATTCGTGTATTAAGAAAATATTTCTACTTCCAATGTATGCAGTTAATATTATCAATCATGTCTGAAAAACCGCGTCATTCTTTAACATAGAGTAATCTTGTTCATTAGATTTTCTGAGATATGTACCACCGAAGCAAGAAATAATACCTTCTACAAAATGGACTTCTCTTGTCGCAAATGAACTCTTTCGTAAATATTTATCGACAGCATCGAAAGATGTCTCATGGCTTCGGTACACTTCCGCACTAATGAAATTAGGTGATCCTCCACAAAGTCGAGACTTTGTTGCAACCAAATCTTCATGTAAACCAACCATACAGTCAATCTTGCTGATGGGAGCAGGTCAAGATGGTGAGCCTACTGCAGAACAAGAAGAAGAAGAAGAAGAAGAAGAAGAAGAAACACCAAGTTGCACTACATGTGCGTTGTTATTCTTCATGATCATCACCTCCCTTCTGATTGAATCTGTTTATTCTCTTATCTTTCTCATTTGGTGTTAAAACTTGGATTTGGAAGCTAAGGTTGTCCACCAATGTGATGCAACTTCCTCCAACATGAGAGACTCAATAAAACTTTCCGTTTCATATGCTAACTCCGGTATCTAATAAGTTTTTTGCCCCACCCCTTTTTCTTTTTATTTTTTGCCCCGCCCTTTTTGAATTGCGTTGTATCAGAATTGGATTCTGCTTGATTGGATTCTATCGAGTGAATGCAATCAAAATGGGGTTTAGAAGCAGAAACTATTTTAATTTTATTATTTGAACGAACCAACTAGTTAGGAAATTGCACTGACAACCTCGACTCTTGTCCTAGCTCCTTGGAGAGCTAGATTTACGACGGATCCAATAAATACAAAAATCCATTTTTCCCTATCTATGAACTAATAAAGAATGTCAAGGGGCATACTTGCATTCTCAAAGCAAAAAGAAGTCTCGATTTCGGAACCCTGAACAGACTGCCGGTGATAAGCCGGTGGAAGGTAAGGATGATGTCAAGTCATCATGCCCCTTATGCCCTGGGCGACACACGTGCTACAATGACCGGGGGCATTGGTCATGGGCTAAAAGACATTTTAGAAGCTCATAAAGGTCCATTTACAGGCCAGGGCCATAAAGGATCTCTGATACGCTCATCCAAAATGTTGACTTTCTGTGGAAAATCTTCAAGAAAATAAATGGTGCATAGACAAATCGAATTTACTGTTTTTTATCACGAGAAATGGGATATCTATCTTGATCTAAGATTATTTTTCAATAGTTCAGATAATGCCAACTAGCCAAGCACATATTTTTGCAATAAAGCGAGTGAAATTTGTCTACTTTTTTTTTTTTGATAAATTTACAATATTAAATAAAAAATTAAATGACCGCGTCACAGGGGATTCGAACCCAAGACCTTTGGCCTTAAGCATTAACCCCTTACCGAGTGGTGGGCCAAAAATGACAACGTCATCCACTCATTCTTCAAAAGGAACTTTTTTGGCCTTCAAGTCAAACCATTTATGGCTATCAATATTCGTTTCTCATGATGTGTTATTAATTTCACTATTCACATTCCAGTTAAAAGGAAAAACAAAAACTAAATGTCATTGAATGAAAATAAGACGAAATAATATCGCAATAAAATTTAGAAAAACCAATCATTATAGAACTAAAAAAAAAATTAAAGAGAGAATAAACCCTGTTATCAAACAAGAAAACAGAATAAAAACTAACAATTAGTTAAATCATTATGATCAGTACAAAAATAAATAATAAAGTGGTTTTCGAAAAAGAAGAAAGAGAAGGGATGTAGCCAAACTGGGACATACCAGTTTTCTTTTTTGACTCGGTCTTATTTATCTTGAGATATTTTCTATTTTGAGTGTTCTCCTTTTTTGAGACATTTTTTCATTTGACAAAACACTAGTGTCTTAATTCTCGTGCTAAAAAAAAGTTTCAAGATAACTAGGACGGAGGGAGTATTTCATTTCATTCTAAATCAAGGTATGTTACAGCTTTCTTATTTTATTATTTCTTCTAAGAAACAACAAATTGCAATCACATACTAAGTCAATATTTTAAGTTCTATTTTCTGGGAAGGCTCCAAACACAATTTAAAATTTGTAAATTTGCTAACTCTATTTCATTTGGTTCAAACTCTACAACTTCTTGTGATTCGGGTATGCGTGCAAGACTGAGTACTCGTTGTTTTGCCTTCCATCTTATCTGTCTCCATCTTCTCGCAGATTTTCTTATCTCTGTAGATAAGTTCATTAAAAGAGTACTGAGGCATATAACGAACAAATAATATTTTTGCATATTCGCTCCAATGTCCAAGAATCCATTTTAGATATAGAATCAAACACGCTCTAAAACTCTCCATAATCACGTACCAAAAACGTGAACTTTTGGATTTTTCTTTAGGTCAATTCATGAACTTTGGCTTGATTTTGGCTTTAGACATGATTCACATATAATCTCAAGAATGATGCCACTTTTTATTTGTAGAAAATGCAGACCCAAAAAAAATTACCACTTAAAATATGACCGCGTGAATTTCTTCCCACGCTGTCCTAGTTTCTCAATGAAATTTCCCAACACTTTCATAAAGCACGTCTGAAACCAAAATTAAGTCAGAGTTGGTGACGCTTTTGCAGTTAACCATTATTTTTTTTTCTTTTGTAGTATTTTGATAAACAGTCAAATTTGCCTTCATTGAAATATACATTCATTTGTTATGTAATTTCCGTGACTAAACAAAACATCCTACGAAGTGAAGTAAAGTACTAACCTGACACATGAATTTTATGTTCATTTCACCTTAGACTTTGTAGGTAGCTAGGGCAAAAAAAGGATGTCTGCTTAAGGCTTCAAATTCAAATAAAAAAGCAATCAACAGTGAAATCCAACTGAACCTTTATGATCTGCTATATAGAGGGAGGATCCTGTGAGAACCATATCTTTTTATATATGCATGAACAAACGACAATAATACATGAACATCTTTGTTCATGCATTTTATATATATGGACAAATACATGATGAACAACGATGTACATGTACGAACCATGAACAAATACATATAATACATGAACAAAAACACATGAACAACGATGTTCATGACTTACTGTCTTTTGGTCATGTATTTTATGTATTTGTTCATAAATGAAAACACATGAACAAAGATATTCATGTATTAAGCCATGAACATCGTTGTATGCATAGTCCATTACATCAGTGCATTCATCAAACTGCAAGAAAGAAGAACAAGTTCAGTAAGTACATTCTTCACATACCACAGACTAATACCCCCTTTTGTGGTTGTATCATTTAAAGTCTAAACCAACTGAAAAGCAACAATAATTTATTTGAGGATAGTTTGAAAAAGCATGGCTGCTAAAAATGATGTCAAATTGTTCAACTTTTATATATATATTATTTACCCAACATGAAGCATGGAGTCAAGTTTAAAAGAGCATATCAAAAATGCTTCAGACGAACTTGTAGGCCTTAATTTCAAAACAAGCCTTCTTTATCAGTCAAATATCTGGTCAGCTAGCTCGTCGCAACTCTGCATCTGATAAAAGAAAAGAATAAAGATAGGAGAAGACCAACAAAACCAGCATGCTACCAACTAACAAATATTCATTCAACATTTCTAAAATCCTCTCTGATATGAAGCGCCGAGTCAAATTTGAAAGAGTATATCAAAAACGCTTCGTACGAACATGAAGGTCATTATACTTAAAATTCCATCGATATTTCTCTTCTATCTTTCTCACCGAGTTGAAAAGAGATTGGTTACGGTCGACCTCAATCAGTTCAAGCGTTGAAATGTATCCAAGAGCAACTAGAATCTCAGACAAATCTGGGCAACGAAGAAGCATTAGGCACTTGAGCCGTGGGAAGCGTCTACTTTTAGCTGTCCAATGCTGCAAATTTGATTCATCAATAAGAAAAAGTCTCAGATTAACAAATTCTCCCTCGGTAGATTCCCAACGTTCTCCATCGCAAGCATACTTCCTTAGTTTCAACACTTGAAGATTAAGCAACGAACCAACAATCTTCGTATCTCTCCAAGGAACCTTCCAGCCACTTTGTTATTTGATGACTACATAGATGAAGGACTTGGGAGCAAATATGAGAAGTGCAAGGAGTTAACTGAAAAGAAAGCAAGGAAGAAGAATTCTGTTACAACAGAATTCTGTTCAACCGAGCCAACTTCAGCTTTTCTTCTCGTTCAAGTTTCTCATTAGTTTTCTCTCAATTCTTGTATATATATTCTCTGAAGATAAGAGAATAGGTTTAAGAGTTTTCTCAGCTGAATAGAGGTCAAGAAGTGTATATGCAGTAGCTTTGAAGTTAGCTTGTTAGGCTGTGTTTTTTCTTGGTCTTGTTGCTGAGTGTGGAGTTTGTAATCTCTTCTTCTTGTTCATAGTGGAAATTCTTGGTTGTGTGTCCGTGGACGTAGATCTATACAGATCGAACCACGTAATTCCTGAGTCTCTTTACATTTCTGTTTTTCCCATAACTTTACAAATTCGAGTGAGTTTTGTATTGAGAGAATATTGAGAGAGTTGTGGTTACTGTTTCATTGCTGCGATTTGAGTTCGTGTGTTTTGGAAGCTGCTGCGCAACAAGTGGCGCCGTCTGTGGGAACCGTTCTTCACGGCGAAGAGGATCGGCATTTTTCACAATCTCAATATTTCAGATCAAGAAGCTCGCAGCAGACTTGTCTTCAGTCTGTGAATTTTATCATCAATCGATGGCAAAATTTGAAACCGAAAAGTTTACTGGGAAAAACGATTTTGCTTTGTGGCGACTCAAGATGAAAGCCATTCTGACTCAGCAGGGGTTGCTTGGGGCCTTAAAGCCAAGTAAAACTCCCAAGAAGGAAGGTGAAGAAAGTTATCAATATCAAGAAATGTTGCAGAAAGCCCACAGTGCAATTATACTTTGTCTTGGAGACAAGGTATTGAGAGAAGTTGCAAGGGAAGATACTGCACAAGGAGTTTGGGAAAGATTGGAGAGTTTGTACATGACAAAATCTCTTGCAAATCGACTGTACATGAAAATGAGACTCTACTCATATAAGATCACAGAGGATAAAGGGATTCTTGACCAGCTAGATGAGTTTAATAAAACTCTTGATGATTTAGCTGATATAGATGTGAAGCTGGAAGATGAAGACAAGGCAATCTTACTGTTGAATGCTTTGCCTAAGTCCTATGATAATCTGAAAGATGCCATGCTATATGGCAGAGAAACTTCAATCACACTGGATGAAGTGATCAATGCTTTGAAGTCAAAAGAACTTCAAAGAGCTGCTGATTCAAAGTCAGAAGCGACAAATGAAAGCTTGAATGTCAAAGGCAAACCTCAGAAAGTAAAAACCAAGAAACCATGGAAAGAGAAAGCAAAGTCAGGGCCTCAATCAAAGTCCAAAGATGAAGATGGAAAAGAGACCAGAAAGTGTCACTACTGTCAAAAACCAGGCCACATCAGAAAAGATTGCTTCAGTTGGAAGAAGAAGCAAGCTCAGAAATCATCCACTCCAGATACTGCTGATGTTGCTGAGCAATATCAAGAAGCAGAAGCCTTGAATATAATTTCAAGCTCAAATGAAACTGAGTGGATACTAGATTCTGGCTGTTCTTTTCATATGTGTCCAACTAAATCTTGGTTTGTTGATCTGCAAGAAAAAGGGCTTGGCTCAGTAATTCTTGGCAATGATGAAGTCTGCCCTGTGAAGGGGATAGGATCAGTCAAGCTGAAACTCCATGATGGTTCACTAAGGCTACTAACTGAGGTCAGGTACATTCCTAGCTTAAAGAGAAACTTAATATCTTTAGGCTCTCTGCAATCAAAAGGTTATGAGTTTAAATCTGAAAACCTCAGTTTGCATGTTGTTAAAAATGATAAAATCATTATGAAAGGTGTAAGGAAGAATAGCCTATATCATCTTTTGGGATCCACTGTAATAGGAGAAACTGAGCATGTTTCAACTTCTGAATCTATGCTATGGCACTCGAGGTTAGGTCATGTTAGTGAAAAAGGCTTATTAGAGCTTAAGAAGCAGGGGTTTATTGATGCTAAACATGAAATTAGTATTAATAATTGTGAATCATGCATTTTAAGCAAAAGTAAGAAATTAGTTTATCCTGTTGGTAAACATCTTTCCACTGCTCCATTACAATATATCCACTGTGATTTGTGGGGTCCTTCAAAGACTACCACTATAGGTGGAGGAAGTTATTTCATCTCCCTAATAGATGATTATTCCAGAAAGGTATGGGTGTACATTCTTAAACATAAATCTGATGCATATGACAAGTTTGTTCAATGGTGCAGTGAAGTAGAAAATGAAAAAGATTGCAGGATTAAACATTTAAGAACTAACAATGGCCTTGAGTTCATATCTGAAAAGTTCAGTGAATTTTGTAAAGCTAAAGGGATCAAAAGGCATCTTACTGTACCTGGGAATCCACAGCAGAATGGGGTAGTAGAAAGGATGAATAGGACCTTACTTGAGAGAGTAAGGTGTATGTTGAGTAGCTCTGGACTGCCTGCAAGGTTTTGGGGAGAAGCAGTCACTACAGCAGCTTATTTAATTAATAGGTGTCCTTCTACTGCTATAAATTTGAAAACTCCAGAAGAAATGTGGAATGGCAGGTCAGGAGGTTATTCTCATTTAAGAGCATTTGGGTGTCTTGCTTATGCTCACATAAGGCAAGACAAGCTAGAACCCAGAGCTCTGAAATGTATTATGATTGGATATCCCACTGGTGTGAAGGGTTACAAATTATGGTGTATAGAGTCAGGAAAGGGAAAGGCTCTTGTAAGTAGAGATGTCATCTTTAAAGAAGATGTCATGCCATATAAGAAAGAGTTGTCAAATGCTGAACTTGAGGTGGAGTCCACTACCAGATCTGCTGATTCTGAGACTCAAAAAGGTATTACTGATGATGCTGTAATAAAAGAGGAAGAATCAGAGTATCAAGACACTTATGTGGATAGTTTGAGTGACTATCACTTGGCAAGAGATAGGGTCAGAAGAGAGATCAGGCCACCAGCTAGATTTGCTCATGCTGAACAAGTCTCTTATGCTCTCAACATTGCTGAAAAGATTGCTTACCAGGAGCCAAAGAACTACAAGGAGGCAGTCAGCTGTAAGGATAGTAAACAATGGATTAAGGCAATGGAGGAAGAGATTGAGTCTTTAATGAAGAATAAGACCTGGAAATTAGTACCAAGAGTGAAAACACAGAAGTGTGTAAGCTGTAAATGGATTTACAAAAGGAAGGTGGAGGTAGTTGGAAACACTGAAACTGTAAGGTATAAAGCTAGACTTGTAGCTAGGGGATTTACACAACAAGAAGGTATAGACTTTACTGAAATTTATTCTCCTGTTGTAAGACATACTTCCATTAGGATTTTGCTGTCTTTAGTTAATCAGTTAGGATTAGAACTGCATCAGTTAGATGTTAAAACAGCATTCCTGAATGGAGAACTAGATGAAACAATATACATGAATCAGCCTGAGGGTTTTATTGTTAAAGGTTTAGAATCTCAGGTGTGTCTGTTAAAGAAGTCTCTTTATGGTTTGAAACAGAGCCCTAGGCAGTGGAATAAAAGGTTTGATGATTTCATGTTGAGTATTGGTTTCTGCAGATCTCTTTATGATAAATGTGTGTATCTGAAAAAGGGCAAAGATGGAGGCCTAGTGTGTTTATTGTTATATGTTGATGATATGTTAGTTGCTAGCAAGTCATTAACAGAGATTGTTGAAGTTAAGCAAGCCTTAAGTGCAGAATTTGATATGAAGGATCTTGGTGAGGCTAGAAGAATCTTGGGAATGGATATCAAGAGAAACAAAGAAAAGGGTGAGCTAATGCTACTTCAATCTGATTATATTCACAAGGTACTCAGGAAGTTCAATATGAATGAGGCTAAAACAGTAAGTGTTCCCTTAGCTCAACATATTAAACTTTCTGAACAGCAGAAACCTAGTACTAAGAAAGAAGAACAGGAGATGAGTAAAGTTCCTTATGCCAATGTTGTGGGGAGTATTATGTACTCTATGATCTGTACAAGGCCAGATTTAGCTCATTCTATTAGTGTCACTAGTAGGTTTATGGCAAATCCGGGTAAAGATCACTGGGAAGCTTTGAAAGTTATACTCAGATACTTAAAATCAACTTCTGATGTTGGGATTGTGTTCAAGGTGGTGAGGTGTTGGCTGGATTTGTAGACTCTGATTATGCTACCAGTGTTGATACAAGAAAATCACAAACTGGTTATGTGTTTACAATGTTTGGTTCAGCCATTATCTGGAAGTCAATGCTCCAATCTGTTGTAGCACTCTCAACTACAGAAGCAGAATATATAGCTTTAACTGAGGCAATAAAAGAAAGTGTTTGGCTCAAAGGGATGATTCAAGAGTTTGGTTTTCAGCAGGAATCAGTCTCTATACTTTGTGACAGTCAAAGTGCCATTCATCTTGCAAAACACCAAGCATTTCATGAACGCACTAAGCACATAGATGTGAGGTTACATTTTGTGAGGGATATCATTGAAAAGGGTACTGTAAAGGTTGTTAAAGTGGGGACTGAGAACAATGCTGCTGATATGTTAACTAAATCATTACCAGCAGTCAAGTTCAATTATTGTCTTAAGTTGATAAATATTTGCTCTCTTAAGGAGAGCTTGTCTGTGTGATGTGATTCTTTTCTATTTTGTGATGCACAGCTGCAGGTGGAGCTTCTACTATGAAGTCAAGGTGGAGAATGTTATTTGATGACTACATAGATGAAGGACTTGGGAGCAAATATGAGAAGTGCAAGGAGTTAACTGAAAAGAAAGCAAGGAAGAAGAATTCTGTTACAACAGAATTCTGTTCAACCGAGCCAACTTCAGCTTTTCTTCTCGTTCAAGTTTCTCATTAGTTTTCTCTCAATTCTTGTATATATATTCTCTGAAGATAAGAGAATAGGTTTAAGAGTTTTCTCAGCTGAATAGAGGTCAAGAAGTGTATATGCAGTAGCTTTGAAGTTAGCTTGTTAGGCTGTGTTTTTTCTTGGTCTTGTTGCTGAGTGTGGAGTTTGTAATCTCTTCTTCTTGTTCATAGTGGAAATTCTTGGTTGTGTGTCCGTGGACGTAGATCTATACAGATCGAACCACGTAATTCCTGAGTCTCTTTACATTTCTGTTTTTCCCATAACTTTACAAATTCGAGTGAGTTTTGTATTGAGAGAATATTGAGAGAGTTGTGGTTACTGTTTCATTGCTGCGATTTGAGTTCGTGTGTTTTGGAAGCTGCTGCGCAACACACTTAGTGTTAACTTCTTCAATGATAGAGGAAAAGCAGGATTCAAACTCCCGCAAAACGAATTATGTCTCTCCAGTTTCAATTGCTCAAGTCGTAAAAGATCACCAAGACGATAGGATTCACCAAACTTCTCTTTAGAGTAGCATATTCCCAACTTTTGAATGTTTGGAATCATTTCAATACATACAAAGTCCGTTGCCAACGAAAATGTTTGTAAGTTTGTTAGAGGAATAGATGCTTCTTCAGGATGGGGTAAAGGATGAAATGAAAAGGCAATAAGATGTCTCAATTGGCTCAGCCTCCAAATCTCCACCGGTAAACGAACCTCAGATCTATAAATAATTAAAGTCTGAAGATTATGAAGCTTTGATATGACTGGAGGAACTATACTAGAGGGAATGTTGACAGCAAGGTAAGTTAGATGAATCAGATCAAACACTTGACTCGGCTCCCAATCCCAGTAATCATTTCTACGTAGAACATGAAGAACCTTAAGCAAACTAAAATTCTCTAAAGAGCCTTTAGGTCTATACCCTTTACATGGGATGCATATAATAGAATGTGTGCATGAGGTATGCATAGAGTCCTTGAGATCTAGATCATACCAACTAACACTTATGCGCTTATAATTCTTCATGACCAGTGGAAGAAAATGCCTTCTAAGAATAGGACTTGGTACGTAATCCAGAACAGGAAGAAGTAAGTTTTCTCGTCGGCTCTGTCTTATGCAAAAATCTCACATGATATCATGGAGGCTGCAACTTCTGGTTTTGCAATCGGGCTTTATGCTAGTGTCCAAAACTAGACCTCTCTCAACAAGATCCTCCAAACAATCTCCAGCCTCCTCTTCTAAGCTTTTAGGTCCATGTGGGCATGCCACAAAGCCTTCAATTACCTTATGGTGTCCCTCAGCTGAGATTGGGCACCGAAAAAGGAAGGTGACTCAAGATTCGTGGGACGAAGGGAGTACCTTTTGGATACACTTCGTTTTATTTTGTTAACCAAGGCCCAACATGAGTAACTCACAAGCCCAATATGGAAGCGAGGGTCCTTTACATTTGGGTTGGGCTAATCTTATATTTTGTTTGAAAATATAAAATTTATGTTTTTATACTGGAATTAGTGATAATTGGATTGAGTCTCTAACTAATTATTGTTATGAGAAAATATTAATGAATATTATGTTATTGTGAATAAAATAACATATTTTAATTAATATTAATAATAACTAACACTTTAGTTATAATTAAGAGTCAATTCATGAAACTATCCATTCTCTTATAACAAAAAAAAAATATCCACTACATAAAAAATTTAAAAATTAATCAATTTTTATGCATCTTCGACAATGAATTACGTATTCACGAGGCGCTTGACTTGATGGATCTTCAAACTTTAATGGACATATTTCAGAAATAAAATACCGCCTCCGTCCCACAAGAGTATACATTACTTTTGGTGGCACGGGTTTTAATAAAATGTTAAATAAGTGTATTGGGAGTTGAAAAAATGATTTACATTATTATAAAATAAGAATAAAAAATAATAAGTTAGTGATGGGGTAGTGTCCAAAAATAGCAACTACACATTCTTGTGGGACGTCCCAATATAGAAAATAAGGACAAACTCTTATGGGACGAAGGGAGTAGATAGTGCGGAAATGGAATAAATATACAAAACTTCTTTTTAAAGAAAAGAGAAAGAAAGGGGATCGAATATTGCTCGTGACTCCATGGGGCCGATTCTCTCTGTGATGAGTTCGTGGAGGCTTTCGCTCATGCACGGGAACATTTGGTGCTAGAATTTATTCATGCTTGTCGTGAGGCTAATAGAGCAGCTCATGAGTTAGCTCGCTTTGCTTCTGTTTGTCAAGATGTAGTAATCTGGAAGTCGGATTTTCTAACGTGGCTACTAGATATTGCTCTTTTCGATTATTCTTAATATAAGCACCTTTCCCTTCTCAAAAAAAAAAGAATATTGTTCGTGACTCCAGATATGGTCTATGATTTTGCAAGTAAACAACAGCAACATAAGCAAACTTTTCTTCTTCTTCTTTGTTGGGTATCTTTGCCTAGCCGGGGGTTCACCACTTGATTCCCGACAGTCCTGCCGCCTTCACTCGACACTCAAGTGTCAATGTCCACTTCTCGTTTCTCCTCCTTCTTCTTCTCCACTTAGCACCTGCAAAATACAGAAAACAGCAAGTAAAATGAAGACAAGAGGAAGATTTAGAGAAAGAAAGAAAGAGATTCAGAGGAAGCTCGAGGTGGGAAAAATGTATCCTCGGGACACTTTGGCTTAGATTTTCCCACGGTGGCAGCACACTCCCGGCTGCTCAAAGAACCAAGGTACAAAGGGGTGGGAATGGAGGTCGGGGCTCAGATCTGACGAACACAGCCGCCAAACGTCAGGAATCCGATGGTCAGGATTCCGGTGGCACAGAGCTCCTCCGCTTTATCACCAAACAGGAAACCTAAGGTCAGGAATCCGGCGATAATACTATCAAGATGAGGAAGCTCTCACTCTACGCCCACAACTCCGGAGACCAGCAAGGAAACCTGTAGTAGCCCCACCGTATTTATACTATTGTTGATTATATAATTAAATTCACATATTAGATTCTAATATAGATAGTCGTCAAATAGAGGACCGTAGTAATCCAATTTCTATTTGGGATTAGCTGATTAAATAAGAAATATAGATTCAATTATTCATATTATTATTTGGGCAGCCCACCAATCCATACATGTAAGTTTAGTTTCAGCCCAATAGTGTTATTATTTGGGCTTAGGACTTTATTTGGTAACTACAGTCCAATTATTATTTATAAATTCAGTTTTAGATTAGCCCAATAACTGTATTGGCCCAAAATGTAATAAGAAGCCCAATTTCATTAACCCAACTGTTACTCTATTCTTGAATGGATTGATCAGTTACCCTATTCTTGAATGGATTGATCAGATCGAATTGGCTGCATTTATCTTGTAAAGAAACAAGATTTTTGTGAAAGAACACGTAGAGCATGATACTACACGTATCTCTCACCTTTCCACCCAGCTACTTCATTTAACCGACTCAAACCATTATAAATATGGTGAGTTACAGTAGTCTCATCTTTTTCCCATTCTGCTAATTCCAAACAACAAAGCAAATCATCTATAATCGTCTACAGCAGCTTGTGCAGTTTGTATAAAGAAGGTAGTCTTTCTTTTCTCTTTATGTACATAATAACAGTTAAAAATAGTGAAAACAGTAGTAATAGTAATAAGCTACAGACATCCCTATTCAGATTCAGCAACACAATCCCAGTTTTCTCGATAATCAATAAATAAACAGATTTACATCATATAAAAATTGAATCTTGAGCAGTAGACGACTGTCACTCTGACTAATCCCTTGAAACCTCGGTTCCTGAATAGAACAAGTAGAGATTCATTAGTTTGTGATGTTAAAGCTGAAATAGAAATTAGATTGGAAATTTTGCTGGAATAAGTTTTTGAATTGGGAAATAGAGAAGAAGAAGAAGGCGGGATTAGCAGTAGCAGCAGCAGCCGTGAGCCAACCACAGCAGAGGCACGGCTGGCGGTGGTGACCGCCTGCGTTGCCCGCGCTATGGCGGCCGCGGTGGCTGCTAACAGTAGAGAAAGAGGGAGGTTGAGCGAGAGGTAGGGATGGAGATTGAGTGAGAGATAGTGAGATAGAGTGTGAGATAGAGACAGACAGCAGGAAGAAGGGAGAAAGGCAGAACGAGCTAGAGGGAGAGAGGAGCGGGGCAGGCGGCGGCGAGCACCGGCGCTGCAAGCGCCGTCGTGGCTTGCGGCGGCCGCCGCGCCCTGGACAGAGAGAACAGAGACAGAGGTAGAGAGAGAGACAGGGACTTACCTGAGTCAGAAGAGGCGGCGGCGTGACAGAGACGACGGCGGGGCGGCAGGCTTCGCCGGAGAGACGAATTCCAGAGGGGATGAAGAGAGGTAGAAACCCTAGGATTTTGATTTTATAATTTGGGGATTAAGACATAGGTAAAATTGAAATAGAATAAACGGAAGGGGGAAGAGGAAGGAACAGGACTCGCCGCGCCGGAGGCGACGAGAACCGGCGACGCTCGCCGGGAAAGAAGAGGGACGGAGAGGGGTGGTAGGAAACCGGTAGAGAGAAAAGGAAGAGGGAACGATGGGAGAGAGAGTATGCGTGAGGAGAGTCTTCTTCTGTAGTGTATTCAATTTGGGCTTAGACAAGCAATGGGCTAATACTTGGTTTATTTAATTTCTGTCTTCTGATGGACCTAATTCAAATAAACTGTTGTTGGACATAGATAATTAAACTGGATACTTGGACCTAATTATTTTAATGGATTTAGATTAAATCAAATTATTATTGGATCTTAATAATGGGACTATGGACGTAACTAGGCCATAATTAATTTAAGAAATAGAATTATTTTAGATTATATCTATAAACGATTATAGCTATTCACTAATAATTAAAAGTGATTAATTAAAGTGTTCAAACATATAGAATTCTTTTAAGTGGCTATTAATAATTTATTATCCTAAGTATTTATGCATAATTAGATACTAGATTATTGGGAAATCAAGTACTGAAAAGAAAAAGAAATTGGACTTATATCTATTTTAAGTTCATATTTATTTATTAATTAGAATGGGTACCGCATTTGAATCTGTATTGGCATTTGTTGATAAGCTTGCCAAATAGCAGTCAGTTTTCAGTCCATAAATTCCAAATAGGAATATCACCTTAAGACCCGCATACGTACTCTTTAAGTTAAATCCATATTATTTTCTCATTATTTACTTAGTTAGTTAATCTATATTGAAGGTCATATACAAAAGAAGGTGAATCCATAGTTCAGAATCACCTGAATCATCAGACCACGATCAGGTGGGCTTTCTTATATAAAAATCAAAGTTTAGATTATGCTGCAGTTGAATAAAATCTTGCAAACTATTATCATTGCCTATCAATTTTAAGATTTATGTATGATACCTATCTGACACCAGCAGTTAATCGAATTCGGGTCCTGTTCTATCCAGATATTAGACAGGATTAGTGTACACAAGGGACCGTGAGCCAGTTAGCATATCGGCCGGTCTAGGACCGTGAGCCGGTTTAGCATATCGGCCGGTCAGTGACCGTAGAAGGTGGCCACCTTCTCGGCACACAGTTATCATTGCAGATATGGTAGAGTACAAAAGAACATAGTCTGATCAGACGAACTTTAGTACAAGTAAATGACTAGTGGGTACAGACTTTTTACTAAAACCTCTGTACGCCATGAGAAAAGGCATGATAATTTACAGCTTTAGTATGCATATACGTATCTTTGGCATGTGTCCACTGAGTATTTTATACTCAGCCCTGTATGTATTTATAAACGTGCAGGTTGAGCAGAGATGATGATGAGATGGTGTCGAGTGGTCTTTTGTTTTGTTTGAATGTATATTTCGAGACGCATGTCTTTAACATGCCTCTCCAGTCAGTCTTCCGCTTCGAACACTTATTTTGTGTAAAGATCACAATAAGTCTTCTCTATTGTGATTCTCGTATGTAAACAACATCTTTGGCTTGTAAAATCCTTTCAAGTTTATAAAGAGTGACTTCTTTATACATTAGAATTTTCTTCTGGTTCAGTGTAAACTTTCGATCCGCTTCTACAAATTAATCCCTTTCTTATTCCCGCTTCTTAGTTCCCTCCCTTGGTCATGATTCCCCGGATTAACTATCCTTAGTTAAGCCCGGTCGTGACAGAGTGGTATCAGAGCAGTTTTGCACTGACCCTCAAATTCTTTCAAGTCAAGTCTAGTTTGATTCGCTAGACTAGTTTTAACTAATTAGTAAATACTCGACACCTTCTCGCATCTTGCTCAAAGAATATAGAAAGGTAAGAAACTAGTTGATTGAGATAGTACATGATGTTGGAGATGTATTGATTTCACAGAACATAGAAATGAATAGAGACAGAGTTGAGTTAGGTAATTATATTCGGGGCTAGCTACTAAGAAGAATAGACACCAGAGGAACGAAGATCTAGTAGCGTGTAACCTCGATACGTTCGTAATGACGAGTTATTAATGGAAGTGAAAGGCGAATGTCACTCCTGAGTGAGAGACATAGGCATGGTCTTTCTTTTCAGGGTCTTATGCGACGAATCCCTGAAATGACTATCGCCATTTTAGTACGATAATACGATTAACTAAAATTCGGAAGTGATATCACGTGTAACTGCCTTGCAATAGTAAGTCTAAGAATAATTAGACTAATTGTGACCATGAGATTTTAGTTGTGATAGTATAAACGCTCCGAAGCCCTTTTTGACCATAAAGGCATTCATTTTATTAGAATGTCCTGTGATGTAGTACATAGCGTGATACTATGTTTGACTGTTAGAAAATCATACTATGTACTAGCAATGTACAGAAAGACCTTTCGAGGCAATTTTGGCAATGAGAAGTATAATTATATGTATATGTTAACTAGATGGGCATTATTTCTATATAAGCCAGTTATGATAATGCCAATCTTATTGTACAATAACAGGACAATATTTACTAGATTTGTTTTGTAATTATCAGAATGCCACGAGGTAGACCTAGAAGGGTGATGGAAGAACCAGCAGGACAGGATATACCACCACCACCACCATTGCCACAACATAGGATTGAAGAATTGTTTTTACGCCAAAATCCACCAACGTTTAACGGATTAGGAGATCCGGCTGAAGCTGAAACTTGGATAAGAGCAATGGAACGTATTTTCAATTTTCTTCACTGCACCGAGCAAGAACGTTTGTCTTGCATATCTTTTCAGCTGGTAGGATCAGCTGATTTCTGGTGGGAAACTAAACGGAGAGCTCTTACTCTAGTTCAAATGGAAAATTTTACTTGGGAACAATTCAAGGTGGGATTATATGATAAGTACATTCCGAAAAGTTATCGAAAAAAGAAAGATGCTGAATTTTACAATCTCCAGCAGGGTAAGATGACAGTCACCGAGTATGATAGAATATTTTGTGACTTATCTCGTTACGCACCGACCCAAGTAGATACTGATCAGAAAATGTCAGAGAAATTTTGCAGTGGGTTACGACCTGAGATTAGGATGACCTTAGCCGGTCATGAAGGATTGACTTATGCAGATGCGCTCAGTAGAGCTTTGGATATAGAAGCCGCTATGCCAATAGAAAGGGTAATACCTATACCAATGTTTGTACCAGCACCAGCACCAGCACCCCCACTGATGCAGTCTCAGAATTTTTAAGGAAAGCGAAAGTGGAATGACACGGGGAATAACCAACCCAATAAAAAGATATGGCCGGGACAAGGACACCCTCAACAACAAGGGTTGGGAAAACCATTTGATTTTGGACCCAGGGGAAATATTCAAGGACAACAAAAGATTCCCACTTGTCCAAAATGTAATCGAGTACATTCAGGTGTGTGTAAAGCTGGTAGTGATACTTGTTATACCTGTGGCAAGAGGGGTCACTTTTCAAAATTTTGCCCAACCAAACAACAAGGATCAGGATTCAGACAGAACCAGCCAACTCAAGTCCAACCTCTAAGAGCGGTTCAAGGATACCCCCAACTACAACAGCAACATCAACGACAACCGCCGAATCCTCAACATCAGCAGCTGATTCCGCAAATTAGAGCTTATCCTCTGAAACAGAAGCAACCTGAGAAGACTCAGGGAAACCTGGCAGGTATGGGTAAACTTTTGGATATACCTGTCATAGTTCTGTTTGATACTGGTACATCGCACTCTTTCATAGCAAATGCATGCACAGATACTTTGGAATTAAAAACAGAACAAGCTAAGCATAGGATGAAAATACATTCACCTATAGGGGGGACTACGATCACGTCACATTGTTGCTCTAACCTAGCTAGAAATAGAGTTAGGGACTTTTAAAGTGGTCGCAAACAACTTGAATCTTATGCCTATGTGGGACACAGATATAATTTTAGGCATGGATTGGTTAACTGAGAATTATGCCACGATCCGTTGTAATGAGAGGCAGATTTCTTTCCAACTCCCAGGAAAAGAACCAACGAGTTTTCATGGAATTAGTATGGGTAAGAGGATACCCGTAATTTCAGCGCTGCAAGCATGGAAGATGATGAAAAAGAAGGATTCTCAAGCCTATCTTGTTTATTTAAATGGAGAAGTTAAGGATACGAAAATAATAGATGAAGTAGCAGTTGTACGGGAATTCCAAGAGATTTTTCCAGAAAAGTTGCCTGGATTACCACCAAATCGACAAATAGAGCTTGCGATTGACTTGGAATCTGGATCTACCCCAATATCAAAGGCACCTTATAGAATGGCTCCAAAGGAACTGGAAGAATTAAAAATCCAACTTCAAGAACTATTGGACCTAGGTTTTATCAGACCTAGTGTGTCACCATGGGGAGCACCGGTACTTTTTGTGAAAAAGAAGGACGGTACAATGAGAATGTGCATTGATTACCGTGAGATTAATAAAATCACGCTCAAGAATAAATATCCGTTGCCAAGGATTGAGGATTTGTTTGATCAACTGAAGGGTGCAAGTGTATTCTCAAAAATCGATTTAAGATCTGGATACCATCAGTTGAGAATCAAAGAGGAAGACATCCCTAAAACCGCATTTAGAACGAGATATGGACACTACGAATTTGTAGTTGTACCATTTGGATTGACGAACGCCCCAGCGGTATTTATGGATCTCATGAACCGAGTCTTCCACCCATACCTAGATAAATTTGTTCTAGTGTTCATTGATGATATCTTGGTTTATTCTCAAAACCAAGCAGAACATGAAAAACATTTGAGAATAGTTCTGGAAACACTGAGAACAGAACAACTTTATGGGAAGTTTAGCAAATGTGAATTCTGGCTCAATGAAGTAACATTTCTTGGACATGTTGTGTCATCCGAGGGAATCAAGGTGGACCCTGCAAAAGTACAGACGGTGCAAGAGTGGAAAGCGCCAACTAACCCTAATGAAATAAGGAGTTTCTTAGGCTTAGCAGGATATTACAGGAGATTTATTGAAGGATTTTCAAAAATAGCAAGACCCATGACACAATTACTCAGGAAGGGAGTTAAGTTTACATGGACAAGTGAATGTGAGGAAAGCTTCCAAGAACTAAAAAGGAAATTGATTACAGCACCAGTTCTAGCCGTACCAGAAGCTAATAAAGGTTATGACATCTACACTAACGCATCAAAGAATGGACTAGGTTGTGTATTAATGCAAGAGGGAAGGGTGATAGCCTATGCATCTCGACAGCTTAGGCCTCACGAATTGAACTATCCTACGCATGACCTAGAATTAGCAGCAGTAGTACATGCGCTAAAGATTTGGAGACATCACCTTTATGGGGTACGATGTGAAATTTTCACAGACCACAAGAGTCTAAAATACTTCTTTGAGCAAAAAGATTTGAACATGAGACAAAGAAGATGGCTCGAACTAGTAAAAGATTACGATTGTGGAATAAACTACCACCCTGGCAAAGCTAATGTGGTTGTTGATGCCTTAAGTCGTAAAACTCAACCACAGTTGGGATTTTTCCTTACTCAAGAGAAAGAACTTGTAGAAAACTTTGGTAGAATGAGTTTAGAAGTGGTACAACCCCCACATACGACGCAATCCATCATAGCAGCAATTATGGCAGAACCAAATCTTCGAGAAAGAATTGTCAATGCGCAAATGAAAGATGAAATATTAGAGAAATTGCGCTTGAAAATCAGAACGGACAAACCTATATGTTACGAGGAAGCTGCTGATAATGCTATTATGTTTGAAGGAAGATTGTGCATTCCATGTGATGAGGAGCTCAGAAATACAATCATGAGTGAAGCTCATGACACACCTTACACCGCTCACCCTGGAAGTACGAAAATGTATCAGGACATGAAGAAAAAGTTTTGGTGGGACGGAATGAAGAGAGACATAGCTTCTTACGTTGAGAGGTGTTTGACATGTCAGCAGGTGAAGGCGTTGCATCAACGACCCTATGGGAAGCTACAACCGTTACCGATTCCAGAATGGAAATGGGACCATATTACAATGGACTTCGTTACCAGTTTACCCAAATCAAGAGGAAACCACACTGCTATTTGGGTAGTCGTAGATCGACTAGCGAAGTGTGCCCACTTTATCCCAATTTCCATTACTTATGGATCAGACAAACTAGCTCAAATGTATGTCCGAGAGATTGTACGCCTCCATGGAATACCTATGTCAATCACTTCGGACAGGGATTCAAGATTCACCTCTCGATTTTGGACTAGTCTGCAGAAAGAGCTAGGCACTCAGCTGAATTTTAGTACTGCCTTCCATCCACAAACAGACGGACAGACGGAAAGAACAATTCAAACACTGGAGGATATGCTAAGAACAATAGTGTTGGATAGAGGCGGTGCTTGGGAATCAGTGTTGCCACTGGTTGAATTTGCCTATAATAATAGCTATCAAGCAACCATTAATATGGCACCATACGAGGTATTGTATGGAAAGAAATGCAGGTCGCCACTTTATTGGGATGAAGTAGGCGAGAGAAAGAATCTAAGGCCTGACGCAGTTAATGAAATGATTGAAATTATCCGA
Organism: Salvia miltiorrhiza; assembly: GCF_028751815.1. Classification (NCBI taxonomy): domain Eukaryota; kingdom Viridiplantae; phylum Streptophyta; class Magnoliopsida; order Lamiales; family Lamiaceae; genus Salvia; species Salvia miltiorrhiza. The sequence goes on from NC_080389.1 coordinate 4,504,010, forward strand.
CAGGTTTGGACAAGAATGAAAGAGGCCCAAAATAGACAAAAGTCCTATGCAGATACGCGCCGAACTAAACTACAGTTTGAAGGGAATAGTTAGATTTGGCGTGAAGGGAAAACTCAAACCTCGTTTTGTGGGACCCTATGAAATCTTGGAAAGAATAGGCCAGGTTGCTTATAAATTGGCTTTACCACCAAGTTTCGGGAATGTTCATAATGTGTTTCATGTATCGCAATTAAGGAAATACGTGTTCGACCCCAAACACATAATTCGTCAGGATGAGATAACTTTGAGTCCAGACTTAATTTATGAAGAAAGACCAGAAGCTATCCTGGATCGAAAGACACAAGATTTAAGAAATAAATCAATCGTACTGGTAAAAGTTTTGTGGAGACACCACGACTAGGAAGAAGCAACATGGAAACTTGAAGACAAAATGCGAGACAAATACCCAGAGTTGTTTAACTAGGTACGCAAATTTCGGGACGAAATTTTTATTTAGAGGGGTAGGATGTAGTAGCCCCACCGTATTTATACTATTGTTGATTATATAATTAAATTCACATATTAGATTCTAATATAGATAGTCGTCAAATAGAGGACCGTAGTAATCCAATTTCTATTTGGGATTAACTGATTAAATAAGAAATATAGATTCAATTATTCATATTATTATTTGGGCAGCCCACCAATCCATACATGTAAGTTTAGTTTCAGCCCAATAGTATTATTATTTGGGCTTAGGACTTTATTTGGTAACTACAGTCCAATTATTATTTATAAATTCAGTTTTAGATTAGCCCAATAACTGTATTGGCCCAAAATGTAATAAGAAGCCCAATTTCATTAACCCAACTGTTACTCTATTCTTGAATGGATTGATCAGTTACCCTATTCTTGAATGGATTGATCAGATCGAATTGGCTGCATTTATCTTGTAAAGAAACAAGATTTTTGTGAAAGAACACGTAGAGCATGATACTACACGTATCTCTCACCTTTCCACCCAGCTACTTCATTTAACCGACTCAAACCATTATAAATATGGTGAGTTACAGTAGTCTCATCTTTTTCCCATTCTGCTAATTCCAAACAACAAAGCAAATCATCTATAATCGTCTACAGCAGCTTGTGCAGTTTGTATAAAGAAGGTAGTCTTTCTTTTCTCTTTATGTACATAATAACAGTTAAAAATAGTGAAAACAGTAGTAATAGTAATAAGCTACAGACATCCCTATTCAGATTCAGCAACACAATCCCAGTTTTCTCGATAATCAATAAATAAACAGATTTACATCATATAAAAATTGAATCTTGAGCAGTAGACGACTGTCACTCTGACTAATCCCTTGAAACCTCGGTTCCTGAATAGAACAAGTAGAGATTCATTAGTTTGTGATGTTAAAGCTGAAATAGAAATTAGATTGGAAATTTTGCTGGAATAAGTTTTTGAATTGGGAAATAGAGAAGAAGAAGAAGGCGGGATTAGCAGTAGCAGCAGCAGCCGTGAGCCAACCACAGCAGAGGCACGGCTGGCGGTGGTGACCGCCTGCGTTGCCCGCGCTATGGCGGCCGCGGTGGCTGCTAACAGTAGAGAAAGAGGGAGGTTGAGCGAGAGGTAGGGATGGAGATTGAGTGAGAGATAGTGAGATAGAGTGTGAGATAGAGACAGACAGCAGGAAGAAGGGAGAAAGGCAGAACGAGCTAGAGGGAGAGAGGAGCGGGGCAGGCGGCGGCGAGCACCGGCGCTGCAAGCGCCGTCGTGGCTTGCGGCGGCCGCCGCGCCCTGGACAGAGAGAACAGAGACAGAGGTAGAGAGAGAGACAGGGACTTACCTGAGTCAGAAGAGGCGGCGGCGTGACAGAGACGACGGCGGGGCGGCAGGCTTCGCCGGAGAGACGAATTCCAGAGGGGATGAAGAGAGGTAGAAACCCTAGGATTTTGATTTTATAATTTGGGGATTAAGACATAGGTAAAATTGAAATAGAATAAACGGAAGGGGGAAGAGGAAGGAACAGGACTCGCCGCGCCGGAGGCGACGAGAACCGGCGACGCTCGCCGGGAAAGAAGAGGGACGGAGAGGGGTGGTAGGAAACCGGTAGAGAGAAAAGGAAGAGGGAACGATGGGAGAGAGAGTATGCGTGAGGAGAGTCTTCTTCTGTAGTGTATTCAATTTGGGCTTAGACAAGCAATGGGCTAATACTTGGTTTATTTAATTTCTGTCTTCTGATGGACCTAATTCAAATAAACTGTTGTTGGACATAGATAATTAAACTGGATACTTGGACCTAATTATTTTAATGGATTTAGATTAAATCAAATTATTATTGGATCTTAATAATGGGACTATGGACGTAACTAGGCCATAATTAATTTAAGAAATAGAATTATTTTAGATTATATCTATAAACGATTATAGCTATTCACTAATAATTAAAAGTGATTAATTAAAGTGTTCAAACATATAGAATTCTTTTAAGTGGCTATTAATAATTTATTATCCTAAGTATTTATGCATAATTAGATACTAGATTATTGGGAAATCAAGTACTGAAAAGAAAAAGAAATTGGACTTATATCTATTTTAAGTTCATATTTATTTATTAATTAGAATGGGTACCGCATTTGAATCTGTGTTGGCATTTGTTGATAAGCTTGCCAAATAACAGTCAGTTTTCAGTCCATAAATTCCAAATAGGAATATCACCTTAAGACCCACATACGTACTCTTTAAGTTAAATCCATATTATTTTCTCATTATTTACTTAGTTAGTTAATCTATATTGAAGGTCATATACAAAAGAAGGTGAATCCATAGTTCAGAATCACCTGAATCATCAGACCACGATCAGGTGGGCTTTCTTATATAAAAATCAAAGTTTAGATTATGCTGCAGTTGAATAAAATCTTGCAAACTATTATCATTGCCTATCAATTTTAAGATTTATGTATGATACCTATCTGACACCAGCAGTTAATCGAATTCGGGTCCTGTTCTATCCAGATATTAGACAGGATTAGTGTACACAAGGGACCGTGAGCCAGTTAGCGTATCGGCCGGTCTAGGACCGTGAGCCGGTTTAGCATATCGGCCGGTCAGTGACCGTAGAAGGTGGCCACCTTCTCGGCACACAGTTATCATTGCAGATATGGTAGAGTACAAAAGAACATAGTCTGATCAGACGAACTTTAGTACAAGTAAATGACTAGTGGGTACAGACTTTTTACTAAAACCTCTGTACGCCATGAGAAAAGGCATGATAATTTACAGCTTTAGTATGCATATACGTATCTTTGGCATGTGTCCACTGAGTATTTTATACTCAGCCGTATTTATAAACGTGCAGGTTGAGCAGAGATGATGATGAGATGGTGTCGAGCGGTCTTTTGTTTTGTTTGAATGTATATTTCGAGACGCATGTCTTTAACATGCCTCTCCAGTCAGTCTTCCGCTTCGAACACTTATTTTGTGTAAAGATCACAATAAGTCTTCTCTATTGTGATTCTCGTATGTAAACAACATCTTTGGCTTGTAAAATCCTTTCAAGTTTATAAAGAGTGACTTCTTTATACATTAGAATTTTCTTCTGGTTCAGTGTAAACTTTCGATCCGCTTCTACAAATTAATCCCTTTCTTATTCCCGCTTCTTAGTTCCCTCCCTTGGTCATGATTCCCCGGATTAACTATCCTTAGTTAAGCCCGGTCGTGACAGAGTGGTATCAGAGCAGTTTTGCACTGACCCTCAAATTCTTTCAAGTCAAGTCTAGTTTGATTCGCTAGACTAGTTTTAACTAATTAGTAAATACTCGACACCTTCTCGCATCTTGCTCAAAGAATATAGAAAGGTAAGAAACTAGTTGATTGAGATAGTACATGATGTTGGAGATGTATTGATTTCACAGAACATAGAAATGAATAGAGACAGAGTTGAGTTAGGTAATTATATTCGGGGCTAGCTACTAAGAAGAATAGACACCAGAGGAACGAAGATCTAGTAGCGTGTAACCTCGATACGTTCGTAATGACGAGTTATTAATGGAAGTGAAAGGCGAATGTCACTCCTGAGTGAGAGACATAGGCATGGTCTTTCTTTTCAGGGTCTTATGCGACGAATCCCTGAAATGACTATCGCCATTTTAGTACGATAATACGATTAACTAAAATTCGGAAGTGATATCACGTGTAACTGCCTTGCAATAGTAAGTCTAAGAATAATTAGACTAATTGTGACCATGAGATTTTAGTTGTGATAGTATAAACGCTCCGAAGCCCTTTTTGACCATAAAGGCATTCATTTTATTAGAATGTCCTGTGATGTAGTACATAGCGTGATAGTATGTTTGACTGTTAGAAAATCATACTATGTACTAGCAATGTACAGAAAGACCTTTCGAGGCAATTTTGGCAATGAGAAGTATAATTATATGTATATGTTAACTAGATGGGCATTATTTCTATATAAGCCAGTTATGATAATGCCAATCTTATTGTACAATAACAGGACAATATTTACTAGATTTGTTTTGTAATTATCAGAATGCCACGAGGTAGACCTAGAAGGGTGATGGAAGAACCAGCAGGACAGGATATACCACCACCACCACCATTGCCACAACATAGGATTGAAGAATTGTTTTTACGCCAAAATCCACCAACGTTTAACGGATTAGGAGATCCGGCTGAAGTTGAAACTTGGATAAGAGCAATGGAACGTATTTTCAATTTTCTTCACTACACCGAGCAAGAACGTTTGTCTTGCATATCTTTTCAGCTGGTAGGATCAGCTGATTTCTGGTGGGAAACTAAACGGAGAGCTCTTACTCCAGTTCAAATGGAAAATTTTACTTGGGAACAATTCAAGGTGGGATTATATGATAAGTACATTTGGGTCTGTCCTAAAATTTTTGATATACAATTTTGTTCAAATTGTAGATTCTTTGTCAAGAGATCAACATTTGGGTCTGCCGAACTAAAATAAAAATAAAACTTAGAATTCAAAACAATCGTTGAATGCGATTCAATTCATTTATTTTTGTTTTCCTTTTTGTGAAATCGAATAACAAATTTTGGTAGAACCCTTGATCAGAATCTATAATGACATGCAACTAATATCTCTAATTTTCCACAAGATGTCATTCGATTCAACATGGAAACATAGAGAGCAAAGTTTTTTTAGGACAGTAACTTTGGTCGTTTTGCAAATATAGGACAATTTTTTTCGGGCTTGCAATTATAGGACAATAATTAAAAAATTCGACAATTGTAGGACAAATTGAGCCCGATCGGACTAAATCACACACGTAACTTAATTTTTGCGGGCCGATGCCTACGTGGCTGACAAGTAAGCTGTCTACTCAGCTTATAAAAAAATTAATAAAAAATTAAAATGAAGCCACCAACAATTGATAAAAATCAAAGCCTTGGCCGAACAAAATTGATAAAAATTTTGGGCAAAGTATTGAGGAAGCCACAGGAGGCTGTCGACAACACCTTGGCCGTGTATAGACAGGCGCCGTCATGAGTGCGTCGCCGAGGCCGGCGGTGAAGCGGCGCAGCCCATAAGACTACCACCTCAAGATGAGATTCAAACATAGAAGATGCCTCGTCGAAGAAGATGCCTCGACGAATACCGTGGTGTAGTGACAGCCGATCCAGTCGGAGGTGCGTCCGGCTACAATGAAGTCCATGAGCGAATAGACATTTTTTTTAGAGCTTGAGCGGATATATAGACATTGTAAATTCCCATTACCACTTGTTTTTTGGTTATCTGATATATCAAGGTTTTTCTCAATGTAGAGCATTGCACAACTCATCAATACTATATATGCACACCACATGTTCGACAAATGTTCAAAGAGAAGAAATCTGCAAAATATGCCACCAAAGAATGCTAATTTTCAATTATCAAAATATATGGTGAATTAGCTTATGTTTATTTAAACTCTCACCAAACTTATAGACAAAATACACACAAAGATTGATGTCCAATTTTTTTGAACAAAAGACAAGTCAAAAAAGCACCACGCCTCTATTTCTATATCTATGTTTCAAGAATCATTAGTGTTAGGCAATTTTTTTGACAAGCTTTAAAATCAGTTTCGTTTCACAGCAATTATAATTTACTATACAAATATAACAAAATAAGATCTAATAGCTCCAAAAAAAAATCCATTCTCTTGCTTCAATGGAAAAAAAAATCAAGATGCATAAAAACTAACTTCAGGATAGATGTTAAATGAAATAAGCAAAGGGAAATGTAATTGATTATTTGGAAAATATGTCCTTAGTTTTCATTTCCGAATAAATTCGTGCAAGAACTTTTTGTTTTTTCTTCTTCAATATAATTTGAAGCGTTTTTATACAACATAAATAAAGAAAATGTTAATAAATAGAATGAATCAATATGTATCTTGGAAGTCAGTATTGTTTTATACAAGATCTTTATTCACCATACTTGATTAAATAATACTATGTCAATATGAAAATTATAGAATGTACAGTTAATTATAATAATTAATAAAATATTAGGTATTCGTATTTGAAACACTATATAAATATGTAGAAAATACTAATTAATATACAATTTGAGTGTAAGCATTCATCATCAAAAAATTTAACATGGCTTCTCGAACGTCGATTTTTACGATCATCTTTTTGTTCATGATAGTTGATGGTTAGCATCTCTTCCTCTAGTGTACAATTGATGTTTTTCTTGAAAATATATTATTCAACTTGTTGTTTTAAGTTTTGTACAAATGTTTTTCTTCTTCGGATAAATGCAGTTAAAATGTCATTAGCAAAATGTGTGTCACGTGAGGACTGTAAAATTAGATGCAATAAAGGTCCTCCATCATGCTTGGATGGCGTTTGCATTTGTCTCGACGAGCTAAGATATATGTTCAACGAATATGGTAATTTAATAAAAAAAAATTATGTTGTATTCAATTATTTATATACTAGTATTTTTTTTTTATTATGAACTATTGTTGAAGGACCTGCGTGTCGGAGTGATGCGGAGTGTGCCTCGCAAAAAATGTATCGCTAAAGACGCGTTGACAGATATTTTTGCATGCGAATGCCACTTCCAATCAGGATCAGAAACTAGTGACAAACAATGCACAATCGAATGTGTGCCCCAGTGTTATGGAAATTGTGTTTGTGATTCAACAATATGAATAAACTGAAATCTTGATGGAGATGATGCGTTACTAATTTTTTTGCATTTTTTTAATATATGATTAATTTTGGGGCAAATTGCCTTAAATCCATAATGTATTCCGGAATTTGGAAATTACACCTATTTTCGAAAATCGACCATAACCTTTCATTTTCGTATCAAATTTTTCCGGTGTTCGGTTTTTATCTACGTGGACGTCGGAAATTGACATGTGTCATTTCCAGTGGCCACCGTGTCATTTCCGACTGCCTCCATGTGAATTTCCAATTCCACATTGATAAAAACCAATCAACGTACAAATTTGAGATGAAAATGAAAGGTTATGGATTGTGCGGTCGATTTTCAGAAATATAGATATGAATCAGTTTATAAATCAGCCCATGTATCAGTTTACATTTAAATATAAGCTCAGACCCATTCTATCTCACATCTCGGCAATCCTTCCCTCTCTCACATCGACGCCAGAACTCACGGACAACCTAAGGTGAGCCCATGCTCATTCGAACGCAGGGCAGTAGCACCCATTCTTGTATTTAAATTAAAATACACTGCCTCGACGAAGAAAATGTAAGTCTCAAATTCAAAAATTTGCACGACACTAAAGAAAAAATCAAGATGCATAAAAAACTAACATGACAAAATAGATATCAGATTAATACAATAAGCAAAGATGGAAGATTATTACAAATGTAGTGGAGACAACGAGACAAGACTAGATAAATTGCAAAAAAAATTGAAATGGAAGAGGTGGAGTAGAGAAAGTGGTGGAAAGTATTTTAGAGGCAAAAAATATATATATTAGCCGCCTCTGTGTAATGAATTCAATCCTAGTTCACATGCCGCGACCCCTCATGACACACACTTTGCCCCTCCCGCTTACACTCCACGAAAGGATTCTTGAACCATGCATCTATAACAATTAAAAAAAATTATGTAGGAATTAATTACAAAATGAAAAAAAAATAAAAAATAAATAACATTCTCACATTCTCACCATAGCATCTCTAATGTTGGAGATGAGTGTGGGGTCTATGTTGAGAACTTGTTGGAGAGTTTTTTAATTGCCATCGAATTGGATATCGTCTTGGCCGATATCCAACATGAAGAGAATAGAATTAAGCAAGTTATCTGAATAATTCATGCATTATCAATTAAGCATGAACGTGCTTGATTATCAACGGAGCCACGGAAAATGGAGACGTTTCAAAACCGACTGAATTCGGCAATTTGGTGCAGCGAGGTCGTTTCTTCCCCGGCAATTTTGTTTATGATGAAAAGCAAGAAATGGGTATGAAACTGTTTGTATAGTCAATTCTAATTGCTGTGAAACGAAACTGGTTCTGGAGTTCGATTTCGGTGGCCAAACATTGATTGAATTTAGCATTGGCAGTAATTACAAAACTTGAAGATGTGGTCGCGAAAATTGAAAAGCTTGCCTAAAACTAATGATTCTTGAAACATGATATAGAAATAGAGGCGTGACGCATTTACGTACTTGTCATTTGATCAAACAAATTGGACATCAATCTTTGTGCGTATTTTGTGTATAAGTTTGGTGATACTTTAGATAAACATAAGCAAAATTCACCATATATTTTCATAATTGAACATTAACTTTCTTCGGCAGTATATTTTGCTGATTTTCTTCTCTTTGGACATCTGTCGAACATGTAGTGTGCATGTATAGGAGTGATGTGTTGTGAAGAATGAAAATCGAGAGATAAAAATCTGGAGAAGGTGGAATTGAAGACATAAAAATAGGAAAAGAAAACGACGGGATAATTATTGTAATAGAATGCAACAAATAGTTGAAGTAAAATGATTAATGAACTGTTGTTAACTAAATTGATTCCTTGCTAATAATACGAGCATAATACTAATAATAACGAACAATATTTTCATAGATTATATAATTTCAATATATCACAAAACTTTTTTTGGACATTCCGTATATTTAAGACATTTTTTATTAAATAACGGAATTATTTAAGTATATATATGAGAGAATATAATAACCAAATACTCTTTTATAAAACAAAATTATTTTATAATAGGTATAAACATATATCTATATATATTTTAAAATTTAAAAAAAAAAAAAAAAAAAACTCAAAATTTGGGAGGGGGCTCTAGCCCCCCCTAGCCCCCCCCTGGCTCCGTCCCTGATTGTAAAGCCGGTTTCATAGGAGACCACCTCATATATTATACTTGATTATTCGGCTTTGTGGATTTCTAAATACATTTTTTGTTTTTCTTTTTTGTATAAAAATGATGTTTTAGTCACCAATTTTCCTGATATACAATTTTTCTTCAAATTGTAGATTCTTTGTCAAGAGATTAAAATAAAAAATAATCATTGAATGCGATTTAAATCATTTGTTGGTTTCCTATTTGTGTAATCTAGATTGCAAGAATTTTGATAGAACTCATGGGAATCTTTAATGACATGTAATAACAAATATTTATAAGTTCTTCCACAACTATATACATTACTTGACTTATTAGACATACCAAAATTGATTTAAAGATTTTTATTAAGAATCGGTTTAAACACAGTTTACTAATATTCAAATTTGGTGGTCATTTACAATCACAGCCTCATATATCAAAACCATGTGATCTGTATAACTCCAAAATGGGTAAAATCTAGATCAATTTCACAAATATTCATCATGAACGACAATGGCAAAATTTTGACAAAGTTCATTGATTTATTTCAAAACCATGTGACCAGCTGTAAAGCTCCACAATGGCCAAAATTTAAATCATGTATTTTGATTCCTTTTATTTTATATTAATTTTTAATAAATGAATAATTAATTTATTACGATTTCATAAAGAAGTTATTAATTTTAGTTCAATAAAATTTATTTTAGGCCCAATTGCATTTTTCTTCTACTCCACACCACACATTTTTTAGCAAGATAAAATTGACCATGAACAAAATCACGAAAAATATTGGTACCCATTTCAGCATTCATTCTCTCTTCTCTCTCTAGAATTTAAATCTCATATCTTCTCTCTCGATCGACCCATACTGATTTTCTTGTTTCCCCTCTCTCTGTGATGGATGGCTGAAAAGCAACGTTGCCATCTTGATTACCTATTTAGCTATTTTAAATTTATTAGAATTGACCAATCACATATATAGTAGTCACTTTATTTCTTTTCAGTTATCCCCTTTTCCATTTTGTGATTCTAATGGGTAATATTGATATGAAAGTCTCTATGCATTCATTCTTGATGGAGACAATCAGATCCTCTTTGCAACCTTGTTTCCCCTCTCTCTGTCTGCACCAAACTTTCTTATTAGGCCCCGTTTTTTAAGTTGGGCTTTGCTTATATTTAAATGTAAACTGATACATCGACTGATTTATAAACTGATTCATATATATATTTCTGAAAATCGACCGCACAATCTGTGACCTTTCATTTTCATTAAAAATTTGTATATTGATCGGTTTTTATCTATGTGGACTTGGAAATTCACACGGAGGCGGCCGAAGATGACACTGTGCCGCTGGAAATGATACGTGTCAATTTTTGACGTCCACGTAGATAAAAACCGAACACCGGAAAATTTTGATACGAAATTGAAAGGTTATGTTCGATTTTCGAAAATATGTGCAATTTCCAAATTCTGGAATACATTATGGATTTAAGGCAATTTGCCCCAAAATTAATCATATATTAAAAAAATGCAAAAAATTAGTAACGCTTCATCTCCATCAAGATTTCAGTTTATTCATATTGTTGAAAAACATTTTAAGATGATTTTGTCCTTTTTTTTAACCACAAATACAATTTCCATAACACTGGGGCACACATTCGATTGTGCATTGTTTGTCACTAGTTTCTGATCCTGATTGGAAGTGGCATTCGCATATCCCAAGTTCAAAATCAAACGCCTGTTTTGCGATGCATTTTTGCGAGGCACACTCCGCATCGCTCCGACACGCAGGTCCTTCAAAAATAGTTAACAATAAAACATGTAATATATATATATAGAGAGAGAAAAGTTAAACAGAGAATGCTAAATATTTAGAGAATAGAGAATTCGTGAAATAAAAACGAACAGATCTACAATTTTTACGAACAGATCAATGTACCGCATAAACAACAATTTTCCCTGGGTTCGAATCCTGTTGGAGGCGAGTTTTTCTCTTTTTTTACTAAATACGTCTGTTCGTTAGTTATGTTAATCTGTTCGTAAAATGTATAGACTTGTTCAAAATGAAATATATAATAATTCTCTATTTAACTTGACCCTATATATATATATATATATATATATATATATATATATATATATATATAGGAATTGGTTCAATTGAGATTTATATATATTTTGAGATTTTGAGATAAATGAACATATAAGTACATTTTGATGAACTTGTCAATTAATTTTTATGAACGCGCATTAGTCTGGGGTTCAATCCCTACAAGTGGCGTGTTTTTTAAATAAATTAAATAGATTCATATGTTCATCAGTTATATTGGTTATGTTCAAAGAATTTATTGATATGTTCATTTATCTCAAAATCTCAAAAAATTTAAAATCTCAATATAAGCTAACCCTATATATATAAATATATATATATAGTTGAATACAACATCAAAAAAATTTATTAAACTTACCATATTCACTGAAGACATATCTTTGCTCATCGAGACAAATGCAAACGCCATCCAAGCATAATGGATGACCTTTATTGCATCTAATTTTACAGTCCTCACGCGACACACATTTTGCTAATGACATTTTTACTGCATTTAGCCGAAAAAGAAAAACTTCAATTATATAAAACTAAAAACAACAAGTTGAAGAATATATTTTCAAGATTGAAGTCTATTTCTGAGAATATATATATACATAGGAGGAAGTTATACTAAGAATGCTATCTTTCGTGAGAAATGAGAATGATCGAATAAGCCAGTATATAGTGTTACATAATTAAGCTACTTGTAATGATTGCAAAATCCAATTAATTAGAAAGAATTTTTGCTCCCTCCAGAATTTGAACCTGGGTAAAAATGTTATGCAGTCATTACAAGCAACTTATGCAACACTATATACTGGCTTATTCAATCATTCTCATTTCTCACGAAGATAGCATTCTTAGTATAATATACCTATATACATAGGTAAAGGATCAAGGTGAGAACCGCATCTTTTCACGAGAACGAAGAACCATGAACAAACACATAGGAGTAATTGGTAAATTAGCCATTTAATAATACTTTTAGTTGAAATAAATACAACATCAATACTTTCAGATCGTTCCATAAAATACTAGAATTATAAAATAGAAAACAAATGATATATACAAAGTTTATCTTTAAAGCCATATATGTTATTTGAATTATCTATAAAAACTAGTACTATATTTATAAGTCTAATAAAATTTGCTACTTGAATAAAAATGCAAGCTCTGAATACACTAGAGGAAGAGATGCTAACCATCAACTATCATGAAGAAAAAGATGATCGTAAAAATTGACTTTTGAGAAGCCATGTTAAATATTTTGATGATGAATGCTTAAACTCAAATTCTATATTGAATAGTCTTTTCTACATATTTATATAGTGTTTCAAATACGAATTCCTAATATTCGATTAATTATTATAGTTAACTGTACATTCTATAATTTTCATATTGGCATATAGTATTATTTAATCAAGTATGGTGAATAAAGATCTTGTCTAAAACAAATTAATATTGATTTCCAAGATACATTTATTTGATTCATTCTATTTATAAATGTTTTCTTTATTTATGTTGTATAAAAACGCTTGAAATCTATTGAACAAGAAAAAAAAATAGTACATTTATGGACATATTCCAAATAATCAATACTACATTTCTCTTTGCTTCTTTTATTTGACATCTAACCTGAATGGTTAGTTTATGCATCTTAATTTTTTTTCCTGTGAAGCATATGTTTCCATGTTGAATCGAATGAGATCCACTGTCCCAACAATGGGTGTGAGTATCCTACTAATACATCTATTATTTTAATAATAAGTTTCTATAAAACATAAATTAATTATAATGTTCTTAATCATACTAAAATTTTATTTTAATAAATTAGTTATTTTTTTATTCTAGGGTTTGTAAATAGTTGATTGAATTTATGTGATTGATTTATTGATGCTTTTTTGCCTTCCAATTTCTGATTCATGATTCCCGGTGGTTATTTTCTTGTGGATTATCTTACCAATAATTTACATATATAGCTATTCGGTTTGAGACCTAGCGGAAATAACTGTTGAATCATTCAGGAATGTATGAAATGATTTTAATCTTGAGACCTAGCGGAGATATGCGGATCTTAGGGATCTATTCTTGTGAACTTTTGGGAGTTATAATATTTTCTTGAGACCTAACGGAGATAGAGAATTTATTAATCTACTATCATATGCTGCTCTAGCGAGAATGTGTATTATATTTGTGATATATCATCATAACTGGATTAAATTGGTAATTAGGATTAATTGGTTGATTATGTGAATTTGATTAATGAATTTACATCCCTAGAATCAGTCATTTATTTATCTGATTTATTTCTTTTTATTTATTTATTTATTTATTTCAGTTTAGTTTTATTCTTCACCATATTTCTATTTGTTTGCGTGGATATTGGTAGAGAATTATTAGGATTACTTAGTGTATTTTCGTTTGTCAGTCCTTCTGGATACGATACTCGATTTGCTACTTATACTACGATTACATCGTGTCAATTGTGGTATTTTTGTTGCTATAAAAAATAGTGATCAACTCTATTATTTTAATAACAAGATTTTATAAAACATAAATTAATTATAATGTTCTTAGTCATACTAAATTTTTTATTTTAATAAATTGAAGTTCTAAAAATTTATGTGCCATAATTTCAGATTTATTAACCTTTAGTAGCAAATAAAGATGTAAAATAACTGTATATCCTGACCGGATGGAATAAATATTAGTTATAAATAAGAAATTTAAACTAAAGCATAAAAAAAATAGAAGCAAAATGATGAAAGAAAAAATAAATTGGAAGTGGGACATAAAATTTGTACATTAAATTGATCTTAAGTGGTTTTTAATACCGTCTACCCAAAATTCATGCATGGTATAAAAGTAACCAATCGTATTATAGAAAAAGTGAGTATTTATATAATTTGCAACTTTTTTATTTGGGGGCTTAATATATTTATTATCATAATAAGGTGACGATTACCAAACTATTAATTATTATTTAAACCTAAATATCTTTTGTTCAAGATCATCGTCACAAATCTTTAGAAATTTATTTATCCAAAAAAATTTATCCTATTAGTTAAGAGCTCAATCATGTAATTGTTAATAGTGACTACATTAAATATGTCATAAAACAATAAATGAATACAATTAATTCAAGAGTGGATTTTGAAAATAACCACTTTGAAATAGTAAATTTAAAAATTGGCCATTAAAAAAAATTAAAAATTGGTCACACTTACCATTTTACCCTAGCATATAAAAAATTTAAAAATTATCTGCGTATTCACACCAGTCGAATTCACAACCAGCATTCATTTAGTCTTGAATTTCGATTTTAAAGTTTGAATTCACAATTAAAAATAGTGTTAGTCATGAATTCACGTTTTAAAGCGTGAATTCATAACTTGTCACGACCGCGCTTGCTAAGGATAGCAAATTCGGGGAAACCGCGACTAGGGGAGGGGATTTAGGAGCGGGATTAGAAAGGGACATGCTTAGCTTCTTGATGACTCGACTTTGTATAAGGGAAACAATCGAAATAACTAGTTATCAACGAAGGCCACAAGGGGATCGTACATAATATTATCCAAAAGGGGTACTCAAGGAGTTCGAGTACATTGTTAAATAATACATATTGTTTGACAAATGACATAATATCTTAGTAAAAATCAGTGTTTGCAGCGGAAAAACAACAATTCGAGTATATGTATGAAGACATATACGCCACTCTGAGGTTCTCGTCCTAGATTGACAAAAGCTCCGCTTGTACGCTACATCCCCGATCACAGCTCAACCTGCACATTTAAAAATACATGCAGGGCTAAGTACGGGAGTACGTAGTGGACACTTGCCGAAATTTACATACATGTATAATATTTTATTGTCAAACCTTTTACAGTAGTAAGATACGAGGGTTTTCCTTTAAAGACTCGTATTTACCAAAAATAATATCATTTCTTTCATCAATAACCCGCACAGGCATTTTAATATCATTAATTACCATATCAGTAACTCGTGCCGAGAGGGAGGCCTCCCTCTGCGGACACTATGATCGGCCAACCCGCTAGATGACTCACGATCACAAGGGTGTACACTAATTCCGAAGGGATTTGCGATCCCATCCAGAATCCGAATTCGATTAATATCAGATAGGCAATTAATAACAAAACATAAAGCATTTAGGCATTGACAATATCATTCAAATTCATAAGCATAAAGTCATAACAATTCTATAATATGGTTTTAGTTTATACGTAAGAAAGCCCACCTGGTAGTGGAGACTCACGACTAAGCCTTAAACTCTTGCGTTCAACCTTGATTCGGAAAAGAAATAACGTAAGGTCTTAGTCCGATAAAATTCTCAAATAAATGAGGATGCGTAATGTAAATATGCATGGCTCATATTCCTTTTTATTAAACAATTAACCCAACTAGGTTCCGTCCCATGAAATCAAGTAATTAACTACATTGATTCGTTCTCATTAGGGTGTTCTAAACTGTCAGTAAAACATAATAATCTCCCTTCGTGTAAGCAAGGGAAATAAAATAATGAAGATTTAAACACCCTATGTTCTCTTCTCTCTCTCTCTCTCTCTCTCTCGGTCTGCTCTGCTTCTTCGCTTTCTGCTCTGGAGGTCAGCTCTGGCCTCTAAGTCAGCTCTGGCTGAGTAGCTCTGTGGCAAAGTGATTCCTCTGGCGAGGAACGATTCCTCTGGTGAAAGTGATTCCTCTGGCAAAGTGATTCCTCTGGCGAAGCGATTCCTCTGGCGAGGTGATTCCTCTGGCGAGGCGATTCCTCTGGCGAAGCGATTCCTCTGGCGAGGTGATTCCTCTGGCGAGGTGATTCCTCTGGCGAAGCGATTCCTCTGGCGAGGTGATTCCTCTGGCGAAGCGATTCCTTTGGCGAGGAACGACTTCTCTGGCGAAGTGATTCCTCTGGCCTGGCATTTTCTCCGCTCTGCTCTGGTCATTCCTCTGGCCATTCCTCTGCTCTGGCCATTCATCTGCTCTAGCCATTCCTCTGGCCATTCCTCTGGTTTGGGAAGAGCGACGGGGACTCCAGTTTCCAAAACCAGAATTCTCCGTCCTTATCTCACCTCGATTCTCACTCGTATACAGACCTTAATCTCTACCTATGCGAGCATGCTGTGATTATTCACGTTCGTCTACGTTTAAAGCTAAAGTTCTCGTCGTTCATCAAGGTTTCAAGTTGTAGGTTCCACAAAAACGTGACTTAACATGCTTTTTGTTCATTCGTTTACAGCCCATGAAACATGATTTTTGCGAGTGTGATTCATGCCGATTGGAGTAGCAACAGAGGTCGAAGGTTACCTTGATATATCGCGTGCTTTGGTCGGGTAAAGAACGATGTTTTCTCTCTCGCTTTTTCGAGCGTCGGGGTGCAAACTGAAAATGAAATGGCTGCTGTTCTTAGGCCGAAAAACAGGTGGAAAGAAACATGGCGAGAGGAGGAAAATTAAGCCGAGTTTTTACCTTTAAAGTCGGCAGCAAGAATCTCCATCTACTCCCCTTCTAGCAAGGCGTCGAGAGAGATGAAACTTCTTGCCGTTGCTGCTGAAAATTCTAAGTGTTGGAAGGAGAAAGGGGTGGCTCAAGGATTGAAGAGTGAATTTATACTAGGAGCTCGGTTGATGTGCACTTGAGTGCTAAAATGAGGGCATTGGTTGTAGTACTGCATGGCGTGGGATGGGGTGCAGCAGTCGAGGTGATGGGAGGCCTTTCGGCTGCCCAGCCAATGGGAAGAGCTGTTGTTGCAGCTTGATGGGAGGCCTTTCGGCTGCCCAGCCATAGGGAAGAGCCGTTGCTGCAGCACCTTTTTCACCTTTTCTTTTCTCCCTTTTTCCTTCTTTTCCTTAATTATGGCGTTGGCAGGTGGCAGGCTAGGGTGGCGTGGGTGGTGATGTGATCTAAGAGAAAAAGATCTAAGTAAAATCCTTCAGTGTTGATTTCTTTGTATTTGAAATACTGGTTTCGCGTTTCTGTTAAAATCGATAAATGCTAAATTAAATCCGTAGATTTAATTCGTTCGTCATTCTAATACCTAAATTAAATCCGTAGATTTAATTAGCTTCAAAGTCGGAAGTAATTCACGACTTAAGCAACAATGTGAAATAAACTCCATCTTGATAAATAACACAACTTTGCTAAGTTGGTTATAACTTTGAATAATAATTATTCATCGACTCAAAGATTCTCGTCGCGGTCTTAAACACGCGAAGATAAAAAGAAATGCATACTGCTAGTTTAGTGACTCTGTCTCCAAAATACGTAATTCAGAAACATAGCTGAAAACATAAGGTGCTTCATTTACTGGCAGATAGATAAATAAACACGCAATACTGGAATTAAATACTGATAAAAGAGCGGGTTGTTACATAACTATACATATTGTTAGTCGTGAATTCAAGTTTTTAAGTGTGAATTCACAACTACAAATATTGTTAGTCGTGAATTCAAGCATTAAAACTCAAATTCACGACTATTTGAATTCACAACTAGCAATAGAGTTGATTGTGAATTGTAGATTTAAAACTTAAATTCACAACTAACACTAGTAATTCAATGTGAATTCATCAAATTGGTTGTGAATTCTAATTTTAAAACTTGAATTTACAACCAAAACAACTAGTTATGAATTCGAGTTTTAAAACTCGAATTCACAACCAACACTAACGATTCAATTGTGAATTCATAGATCTAGTTGTGAATTCAACAATATTAAGCTGTGAATCCATAGATCTGATCGTGAATTCAAGAACATTAAATTGTAAATTCATAGATCTCGATATAGCATAAATAGCACTAATGTCCTTATCACCATAAACGTATACATGTAGCATTAATTTACTATGGCCAACTCTACATTTATACGTTTATTTTTTATGGATTTAATCTTGTTACTATATATTATGCAAATGATTAATGAAATGTTGTTAACTAAATTGATTCCTTGCTCGTCTCTAGAGATGGTAATTTACCCGCGGGTAACGGATATCCGCAAAAACCCGATCCTAGTAGCGTGGGTTTGAGATGCATTTGATATCCACGGATAATTTTGTGGTTGCAATTTACTATTCATTTAGTTCGAAGGGTATAGATTTGAATACTTATTATCTATACACGCGAAATCCGTTTACCCGTGAAAAATATCCGCGAAAATACCTGTCAATTACCCATGAAATACCCATAAAATATCTTTAAAATATGAGCTTTAGATATACATATTAGATATGGGCCACCATATTATTTCTAAAAAAAGGCCCAAACACTGAATTTGAATTTAAACTTTGTTATGTGTGGATTTCAACATAGATGAAAGATGTAGATTTGAACTATGTTATTTGTGTTGGATTTTTTTTTTTTTTTTGTATTAAATTTGTTATAAATTTATATTTAAATTATGTTTCGCGGATATCCGATGGATAGCGGGCGGCGGATACCCGATGGATAGCGGGTTGACGGATACCCGACGGGTAGCGGGTATCCGCGGGAGGCGGGTTTGGATAGCATTTGATATTCATGGATAGTTTCGTGATTAAAATTCACTATCCATTTAGTTCGCGAATATGAGTATGAATACTCATTATCCATGTCCGTCGTACCCGATTGCCATCCCTACTCATCTCATTAATTTCCTACAAATATAAGTATGAAAAAGAAAAGTATATATTGCACGCCAAAGGCTCAAATTGCTCTTTATGCTAAGAGCTAGTGTAGAAGTAAAATGTTTATTTCAGAATACTACCATATTATATTGATTGTTCGGCTTTGTGGATTTCTAAATACATTTTTTTTATATAAAAATTATGTTTTAGTCACCAATATTCCTGATATACAATTTTTCTTCAAATTGTAGATTCTTTGTCAAGAGATTAAAATAATTTGGGTCTGTCGAACTAAAATAAAATAAAAATAAAACTTAACCAAAAAATCAAAATAATCATTGAATGCGATTTAAACCATTTGTTGGTTTCCTATTTGTGTAATCAGATTGCAAGAATTTTGATAGAACTCATGAGAATCTCTAATGACATGTAATAACAAATATTTATGAGTTCTTCCACAACTAACTAGTACTCCCTCCGTCCCATGAAGCGTGACCCATTTCTTTTCGGCACAGGAATTAAGAAATTGGTATTTTGTGTGTTAAGTGTGGTAGGTGAAAAAGTGAAAAGGTGAATAAATGGTAAATTTTTTGCTATTTTTAGAAACAGGTCAAGCTTCGTGGGACAACCCAAAAAAGAAAGTGGGTCACGCTTCGCGGGACGGAGGGAGTACTTGACTTAGACATAACAAAAATGATTTAAAGATTTTTATTAAGAATCGATTTAAACACAGAATACTAATATTCAAATTTGGTGGGTCATTCACAATCACAGCCTCACAATTCACAAATATTTACCATAAACGAAAATTGCAAAATTTTGACAAAGTTCATTGATTAATTTCAAAACCATGTGACCTGTAAAGCTGCACAATGGCCAAAATTTAAATCATGTATTTTGATTCCTTTTATTTTATATTAATTTTTAATAACTGAATAATTTATTACGATTTCATAAAGAAGTTATTAATTTTAGTTCGAATAAAACTTATTTTAGGCCCGATTGCATTTTTCTTCTACTCCACATTTTTTTACCAAGATAAAATTGATAAACAAAATCACGAAAAATATTGGTACCCATTTCAGCCCTCTCGGCTCCCATCATCAATCTAATGCTACATCCCACACACACACACTCTCACTCTCTCTCTAGATTTTAAATCTGATATCTCTTTCTCTCTCACCCCATACTAAGTTTCTTGTTTCCCCTCTCTCTGTGATGGATGGCTGAAAAGCAACGTTGCCATCTTGATTACCTATTTAGCTATTTTAAATTTATTAGAACTGACAAATCACATATATAGTAGTCACTTTATTTCTTTTCAGTTTTCCCATTTTCCATTTTGTGATTCTAATGGGTAATATTGATATGAAACTCTCCATGCATTCAATCTTGATGGAGACAATGAGATCCTCTTTGTCTCTCTCTCTCTCTCCCCATACAACCTTCTTTCCCATCTCTCTGTCTTCACCAAACTTTCTTAACCCAAAGTTGCAATAAGAGTTTGGTGACCGGATTTAATGATAGTAAATGAATTAAGCAAATACAGTTAATTTGCATGCATCAGCTCTTCTTCTTCTACTTGGATATCTCTATTTAAACAAGAAGCGAGTAATGCTTTTAAGCCATCGCATTCTCTCCTTTTGCATCTTCCTATCCTTTCCAACTAAAAAAAACAAGAAAATGTATTATTCCAGCAAAATCTCCCTTGCTCTCGTGGGCTTCTTCTTCCTTGGCTTCGGCACCACCACGGCGACGGCGGCCGCTTGCAGCAACGAACCACTAATATTCAACTTCGGAGACTCCAACAGCGACACCGGTGGCGCTTCCGTTCTTGCAGGGGGGGAGCTCGAGTTCCCGGAGGGGCGAACATTCTTTCACGAGCCAACCGGCCGTGCAAGCGATGGTCGCCTCATCCTCGACTTTTTATGTGAGTTTCCCTCCTCAACTCAGTACATGTTATATTTATAACTAATTGTGACGATGGTGCGTGTGTAGGCGAGAGTCTGGAGACGAAGTTCTTGACCCCGTATCTGGAGCTCTTCTTTCCCGACTTCTCAAACGGCGTCAACTTCGCCTTGGGCGGCGCCGACTCTCGCCTGGCAAGAACCGACCTCAAAGCAGTTGCGTACACGCTGGGGAACGAAATCGCCGAATTCAGTCGGTTTCGAAACGTCTCCGTTCGCCGCGGCTCTCTTGGTTCGTTCATGCTTAATTAATTGATAATTAAGGCGAACTCATGGATTAATGTAATAACTACTTGGGTTTGAAATTGTTGTGGACAGATGCAGGGCAGGTGAAATCTGCTCTCTTCATGTTGGATATCGGCCAAAACGATATCCAATTCGACAGCAATACCCTAACTCCCCAACAAGTGCTCGAAAGAGTCCCCAGAATCGTCTCCAACATTGGGGAGGCTATGCAGGTTAACTCATTAAATAATCTCTCTTGCTAATTAATATAAACCTAATATTTTTCTCTTTTCTTCATGCAGAAGCTATACCAGCTGGGTGGGAGAAATTTCTGGGTGCACAACACGGGGCCGTTGGGCTGTTTGCCTTTCAACGTAGCCCGCATAAATGCATCCACGGTGGTCGACGAGTACGGCTGCGTTTCCGACAGGAACAAAGCAGCTGCCGCGTTCAACTCCGAGCTTGCGCGTCTCTGTCAGGAGCTGCGGTCGGAGATGGGGGACGCCACCATCGTCTACGTTGACATCTACTCCATCAAGTTGGACTTGATCGTCAACGCGACGTCGTATGGTGAGAATGTTTTTTTTTTTTTTTTTTTTCATTTTGTAACTAATTCATATATAAAAGTTATTAATTGTGATCGATCGATCGATGCAGGGTTCGAGAATCCATTCGTGCAGTGCAAGCGGGAGAGGGTGTGCCCGGAGGGGTCGCGGTATGTGTACTGGGATGGATTTCATTACACAGAGGCGGCTAATATGCTGGTTGCCTCTAAAATAATTTCCACCAGTTTCTCTACTCCACCTCTTCCATTTCAATTTTTTTGCAATTAATCTAGCTACTCTTGTCTTGTAGTCTCCACTACATTTGTAATAATCTGATATCTATTATGTCATGGTTAGTTGTATGCATCTTTGACTTTTTCTTTTTCCTAGTGTAGCATGTTTATGTGTTGAATGAGATGAGATTTTAGTGTCGTGCAATTTTTTGAATTTGAGGCTTACATTTTCTTCCTCGAGGCAGTGTATTTTAATTTTTATTCATGAGGACTTTATTTTATGATAATTGTAAAAATGACCCCATCTTTGACTTTTTGCTAAGTTAATGTGATGATATTAAATTTCCTTACCTATGAGATGTAAATGTAACAAAAATTGATTTTGTTACAAAAACTTGTGAGAAATACCGAAATTGTTAATGTGATGATATTAAATTTCCTTACCTATGAGATGTAAATGTAACAAAAATTGATTTTGTCACAAATACCACTATTTCTTGTAGTGAGTGTGGGGATACAGAAGAATTAAAGGAGAGGATGGGCTGTGTTTATTGGGCCCCTTTTCTTAAGTTGGGCTGAGCTTAAATTTAAATGTGAACTGATACATGGCCTGATTTATAAACTGACCCATATCTATATATCTATATATATGTATATATATATATATATAGGGTGCGGTTATAGTGAGAACCACACTTATCGTGAGAACATAAGAACCATTAAAATCAATGCATCTATTATATAAATTAATGCATTCGCTATTAAATTTAATGCATCCGAAAATAATAAATTTTTTGCTCCCTTCAGGATTCGAACCCAGGATCTGCATTCATCCACCAAGATGATGCATCCACCGTAGATCTTGATGATCGAATGGTTTAAAATGGTTCTCTGTTATAATTTTATTTAGTGGTTCTTATTTGAACCTCTCCCTATATATATATATATATATATATATATATATATATATATATATATATATATATATCAAAAGAGAAGTAATTGAAAATAAAATCAATTTCAAGTAAAAAAAATAGTAATCACAATCTCCTATATAAATATGCATGATTCGGGAATCCTTTCATGGAGCGTAAGCGGGAGGAGCAAAGTGTGTACCCTGAGGGGTCGCGGTGTGCATGGGCGGATCTACATGGGAGCTACTAGCCTAGTGCAAACCAAAATTTTATCTTATATATATTATATATATTTAACTTAATATCTATATATAGTTTCCTCTTAGTTCAGTCTAGCTTTTAAAAAAAAAAGATAAAAATACTTTTCAATATACTAATAAAAATAATTTTATTCTTGTAGAAGTTAGATTAATTTTTAAAAAAACATACAATGATAGTTTTTTATATGTTTTCAATGTGTATGTTATTGGATCAACAGAAAGAGAATAATTATTTATTATAGTAGGTGATCGAATTCTAATACTAAGTATATTAAAATTCTACATAAATATAAGAATGAGCTGTACGGACTGCCCGAATAAATACAAGAATGTGTAGACCCATGTTGAAACAAACGAATAAATAAAGGACTTTAAGGGCGTGGGTGCTACTGCCCTGCGTTTGCATGCGCATGGGCTGAGCTTATATTTAAATGCAAACTCATACATGGGCTGATTTATAAACTGATTCATATATATATTTCTAAAAATCGACCGCACAATCTATGACCTTTCATTTTCATTAAAAATTTGTACATTGATCGGTTTTTATCTATGTGGACTTGGAAATTCACACGGAGGCGGCCGAAAATGACACTGTGCCGCTGGAAATGATACGTGTCAATTTTTGACGTCCACGTAGATAAAAACCGAACACCGGAAAATTTTGATACGAAAATGAAAGGTTATGTTCGATTTTCGAAAATATGTGCAATTTCCAAATTCTGTAATACATTATGGATTTAAGGCAATTTGCCCCAAAATTAATCATATATTTAAAAAATGCAAAAAATTAGTAACGCTTCATCTCCATCAAGATTTCAGTTTATTCATATTGTTGAAAAATATTTTAAGATGATTTTGTCCTTTTTTTTAACCACAAATACAATTTCCATAACACTGGGGCACACATTCGATTGTGCATTGTTTGTCACTAGTTTCTGATCCTGATTGGAAGTGGCATTCGCATATCCCAAGTTCAAAATCAAACGCCTGTTTTGCGATGCATTTTTGCGAGGCACACTCCGCATCGCTCCGACACGCAGGTCCTTCAAAAATAGTTAACAATAAAACATGTAATATATATATAGTTGAATACAACATCAAAAAAAATTATTAAACTTACCATATTCACTGAAGACATATCTTTGCTCATCGAGACAAATGCAAACGCCATCCAAGCATAATGGAGGACCTTTATTGCATCTAATTTTACAGTCCTCACGTGACACACATTTTGCTAATGACATTTTTACTGCATTTAGCCGAAAAAGAAAAACTTCAATTATATAAAACTAAAAACAACAAGTTGAAGAATATATTTTCAAGATTGAAGTCTATTTCTGAGAATATATATATACATAGGAGGAAGTTATACTAAGAATGCTATCTTTCGTGGAAATGAGAATGATCGAATAAGCCAGTATATAGTGTTACATAATTAAGCTACTTGTAATGACTGCATAACGAAATCCAATTAATTAGAAAGAATTTTCGCTCCCTCCAGAATTTGAATCTGAGTAAAAATGTTATGCAGTCATTACAAGCAACTTATGCAACACTATATACTGGCTTATTCAATCATTCTCATTTCTCACGAAAGATAGCATTCTTAGTATAACTCATACCTATATACATAGGTAAAGGATCAAGGTGAGAACCGCATCTTTTCACGAGAACGAAGAACCATGAACAAACACATAAGAGTAATTGGTAAATTAGCCATTTAATAGTACTTTTAGTTGAAATAAATACAACATCAATACTTTCAGATCGTTCCATAAAATACTAGAATTATAACATAGAAAACAAATTATATATACAAAGTTTATCTTTAAAGCCATATATGTTATTTGAATTATCTATAAAAACTAGTACTATATTTATAAGTCTAATAAAATTTGCTACTTGAATAAAAATGCAAGCTCTGAATACACTAGAGGAAGAGATGCTAACCATCAACTATCATGAAGAAAAAGATGATCGTAAAAATTGACTTTTGAGAAGCCATGTTAAATATTTTGATGATGAATGCTTAAACTCAAATTCTATATTGAATAGTCTTTTCTACATATTTATATAGTGTTTCAAATACGAATTCCTAATATTCGATTAATTATTATAGTTAACTGTACATTCTATAATTTTCATATTGGCATATAGTATTATTTAATCAAGTATGGTGAATAAAGATCTTGTCTAAAACAAATTAATATTGATTTCCAAGATACATTTATTTGATTCATTCTATTTATAAATGTTTTCTTTATTTATGTTGTATAAAACGCTTCAAAAATTTATTGAACAAGAAAAAAAATAGTTCTTGCACGAAATTATTCGGAGATGAAAATTTATGGACATATTCCAAATAATGAATACTACATTTCCTTTTGCTTCTTTTATTTGACATCTTACCTGAATATAATGGTTAGTTTATGCATCTTGATTTTTTTTTTTCAGTGAAGCATATGTTTCCATGTCGAATTGAATATGTCACACCCCAATTCTTGAATGAATAAATATAATCGAGGTGTGAATAATTCATAGAAATAAACAAGGAACAACCTTGTTAAAACCCGAATAATAAGATAACGAGTCGGGCTAGGCCCCTTTGGATCACAAGTTTTGTTTCATGCTTCTGACAACCGACATTCATTAGCATAAATTTAGTAGTGCAGAGTCTAAGCTCGGTCAGATATATCATTTGTAATTTAACATGAAGATCTTGAGTTGGGAAAACAAAAGACTGATATGAGTAATTGCTACAGCGGAAGTCTAACATAAGAATTTATCGCTAGCCTCAGCTCCGTCCCGTCAGCACCGGCCAGCCAACCTGAAAACATTTGAAAGTATTTTTGGGCTAAGTACTAATGTACTTAGTGGGCATGCATTTTCTGAAACATCTCATATTTTAATAAAGACAGTTTATCCAATCATACTTGACATGACTTATAAGGTTTTAAATTGAAAGAACTTCTAAGCATGTTAAAATAATTTCTTTCATTTGTGCGCACATGTCACACTCCCTTTCCGTTACTCGCTGTGATCCCGGACCTTTTAGCCACCGACGGATCCATTACTCCCGCTTGCTTGGACTGAGGGCGTAACCCAGCCAAGTTCCCATTTGGGACCCAATGCTCCGGAACACATCCCGTCGAGCACCCTTATAACGCCTCATACATACATGATTAGTGCTCGAATGGAGATCAACCCACCGAGTCAGCTAATAGGTGTACACAATTCTCAAATAACGTGTTAGGTCAAGAGAGAACCTCGATCGATTCATTATTGCGAGCCTTAAACGGAGCAGAGTGCACAAAATATTTTATTGGATAAACAGTTTGCATTTCATTGAAACATTTAGAGCTTAATAACTCAATCATACTTTATACGTTTGGAAAGTAAGCCCACCTGATTAGGCAATGCCTGTCGTTTATTCTTAACTCTGAATTGGTATAGCAGTGCTAGTCCTCACGATCCACAAAGCCTACAAGAAATCTATAATCTTAATAGGTCTCCCGAATCTAATCTTAAGTCATAGTGAAGTGCTTATCATCCTATGATTCACTTAGCCGGGTTTTCATATTTTAATAAATATATTATTGAAAACATTTCTCTTGAGTTAAGAACACCAACAATAATCTTACTCGACTTTCTTTAATAATTGAAATTATAATTAAAACCAATTAAATCATGATGCAAATGCATAGCTCATTTCATACTTTAATAATGTAATAAGTAATTATTTGAAAATATGCACTTCATGATGCTAATAATATTATAATGCAAATCATCTTTAAAATAATTTAATCAAACTAATTATTAGTCTAATTAAATAAAATAGGGAAGCCATTTAAATAGATGAAATAGAGCCCATGCTTAAATAAATAATAGCCCATACCAATTAAAAGATGAGGCCCAACTCAATAAAATAGGAATGGCCCAGACTCAATAAAATAAATCGGGCCCAGCTCAATTAGGCCCAGCCCTAATAGCCCAAAAACCTCTTTTCTTCCTTTCCTCCCTCACAGCTGTGTCTCTTCTCCCCCATTTCGTCTCTCTCTCCATTCACTCTCAAAATGAAATCCACTCAACTCTCTCTCGGCTCACACAATCCGCCCGGCTCCCTTTATTCTCCGGTGAAGCAGCGAACCAGCCACCGACCGTCAACTCCGGCCTCATCTCCCTCAATTCTCGTCTCTCTCTCTCTGCCTCACAACGCACACACACACATAGCAGCACCGATCTCTCTCTTTCTCCCGAACTCACGGCCGCCGAGGCCCATCTCCGGCGAAGAGCGCCGTCTCCGGTCACCCTCACCGTCACCTTCTTCTCTCTCTCCGTCCGTTCACAGATCGCCCGACGACAGCCGAAGAAGTGGACTGCCGCCGCTGACCTCCCTCGCGATTTCTCTCTCGGCCTTCCGGCAACAGCAGCCGAGCCACCGTCGCCGACACCCTCAGCAATACCCAGCCCAGACCACCTCTCTCTCTCCAGCCGTGGCCGGGCAGCAGCGGCACCGCCGCCGTGCCCTGCCTCCCTCCGCTGATCCTATCGAAGCAGTCGCCCATCCCCCTACCCTCTGCTCCCTCCGGCCGACAGCAGCGAGGACCGCCGCTGACCGCCGCCCCCTGACCTCTAGTCCAGCCCTCTGCAACCCCAGCTCAGTCCATCTCCCTCTGTTTCCGGCGAGCAGCAGCGGAAGCCGCCACTTCGCCGCCCCTCCACCGACTCACACACATACCGCACATACTCAACAGGACACACATACACAACAGTCAAGCCTCGACCAAGCCTCGACACAGCAAGTTCAAAAAGTTAAAGCTTCAAGACTCTTCTTTCATAAAGATCTTTTCTTTTCTTTTCCTTTCAATGAATCATGCTTTCATTTATAAATATATGCACAGACTATGAATAAACATGTATACAGATTGTATGCATTTATGTAAATAATTTGTCATGCTTGTGAATTTGTTATGAAAATATTGAAATCTTGGTTGGTGTTATGTACAAACGAGATAGCTGTGTGTGCTTGAAACAGAGGCAAAGTAAATTGAGGTAAACACCTTGTGATGTCTGTGTAGGGGAAGAGTTCTTTGAATGGTGGTCTCTTGTTGTATACTTGAAACTCCATGGATAGGCTGGAAGGAGAGAGTAATTTGAAGGATATTTGAGTTGCTAGTGAAAGTGCAAAGGATGGGTTTCCTTCAATTATGCAGAGATATTTGAGGGCTGAAATTAGGGGAGTTGGTGGCTGCCAAGCATGACTAAATCTTGACTTTTGAAGTTGATTGGGTTGACATGAGATGGAGTGGGGTGGCTGATAGGAAGCATGGGTGAAGGAGTGAAAAGAGGAAGGTGAGACGTGAAAGGTGTTGAAAATATTAACCAAAATCCCTTAATCATAGGGATTTTGTATGACTTTGTAGGAGTGGGCGCATGAGGGTGAATAGTGTAGCAATTGTAGAGGCATGGTGAAACACAAGCATGCGTGCTGTACTTGGCTGTGGTGCAAAAGGGGAGGTTGGTTTGGGCTTTTGGGCTTTGGTATTTATAGAATATCATTTCAATAAATAAAAACTAAGGCCCAAATAAATATTTGTCAAGCCCAACACAATTAAATAGTTAAAATCCAACATAAACTTTAATTAAATCATGTACAAATATGTCACGACCGGCCCTTAATTAAGGATAATTAAGCCGGAAAAACCATGACTAAGGGAGGGAGATTGGAAGCGGGGTAGAAAGGGGAATAATTAAACAAGGAAGGATAGTATTTAATCATTGTTAACAAAAGGAATGTTTATAATATAACGGAGGTTAAGTCATATTGACTCAAACAAACTAGTAAGTTCGGATAAATCCGACTTAATTCAAAAGACTTATTACTTAAGAATACGCAGCGGAATAACATAATCTGATTACATGTATGAAGACATGTATCCAAGAGTTCATTCATTTAACTTTTGACAAAAGCTCCGCTCTTCACTTCATCTTCATCAGCCACTGCTCAACCTACACATTTAGAAATATATGCAGGGCTGAGTACGAGAGTACTCAGTGGGCACGTATGCCTAATTATAAAAATACATGCTTCAAAACTGTAAATTGTCATGCCATCATAAACAGTACAGCAAGGGAGTTTTAGCTAAAAGCCCAAGCTTACTAAATTCATTTGTGATTCTTAAAGTTCGACTGCAGTCTAAGTTCTCTTGTAATCTATCATATCTGGAACTGTGTGCCGGAGAGGTGGCCACCTCTCACGAACACTTGACCGGCCAACCCGCTAGATGACTCACGGTCAACTGGTGTACACTAGCCCTGGCAGGATAGCTATCAACTGCTCAGGACCCGAATTCGATTGCATCATTGGCAAAGCCAAAGCAGATAGATATCATACTAAAATTTAAACATTTATGGCAAGACAATAATTGAAATGATTTACAGTTCAAATAATTTGGAACGAAATAACTTGCTCAAATGTAACATTTAATTCATTTGATATATATGAAAGTAAACCCACCTGACAGCAAAGCTTTGCTACAGATTAGTAACTCCTTGACGAGCTCTTGTTCTTGCGCTCGACCTTTAATCCGAGAAAATAACGTAAGACTTTAAATCGAGGGAAAATTCTCAATTAGATGAGAATGCGTAATTTAACTATGCATGAACTATTATTCTGAGATAATAATCAGGGAATTTCTTGTCACGACCGCACTTGCTAAGGATAGCAATTTCGGGAAAACCGCGACTAAGGGAGGGAATTTAGGAGCGGGAGTTAGAAAGGGGCATATTCGGTTTCTTAATGACTCAACTTGTATAAGGAAAACAATTGAAATTAACTAGAATTTAACGAAGGTCAAAAGGAACCGTACATAATATTATCCAAAAGAGGTACTCAACGAGTTTGAGTACATTATTAAATAATACATATTGTTTTGACAAGATAACATAATGTCTTTAGTAAAATCAGTGTTCGCAGCGGAATAACAATAACTTGAGTATATGTATGAAGACATATACTCCACTCTGAGGTTCTCGTCCTAAATTGACAAAAGCTCCGCTTGCACACTACATCCTCGATCACAGCTCAACCTGCACATTTAAAAATACATGCAGGGCTAAGTACAAAAGTACTTAGTGGACACTTGCCGAAATTTACATACATGCATAATATTTTATTGTCAAGCCTTTCAATAGTAGTAATATACGAGGGTTTTTCTTTAAAGACTCGTATTTACCAAACATAATATCATTTCTTTCATCAATAACCCGCGCAGGTATTTTATATCATTAATCACCATATCAGTAACTCGTGCCGAGAGGGAGGCCTCCCTCTACGGACACTATGATCGGCCAACCCGCTAGATGACTCACGATCACAAGGTGTACACTAATTCCGAAGGGATTTGCGGTCCCATTCCAGAATCCGAATTCGATTAACATCAGATAGGCAATTAATAATAAAACATAAAGCATTTAGGCATTGACAATATCATTTAAATTCATAAGCATAAAGTCTTAACAATTCTAATATATAATTTTTAGTTTATACGTAGAAAGCCTACCTGAATAGCAGACTCACGATTTAGCTCTAACTCTGGTGCTTGACCTTTAATCCGAGAAAATAAAATAAGAATTCTAATTCTCGAAAAAATCTCAATAAATGAGGATGCGTGAAATGATTATGCATGACTCATATTCCTTTAATTAAATTATGAGATGTTAATCCTATTTAAGGAATTAAAGCTCGTCTTATGAGGTCGGATTATTAATCTTTAATAATCTACTCATCTTAAAATAATCTAATTCACTTACTAATTAATAATTAGTAAGTCTTAAAATCTTCTCTAATTAAACTTAATAGAATAATTATGAAGGCCCAATTAAATAAAATAATCAAGGCCCAATAGGAATTTAATTCGAGCCTAAATGAATAAATTCGAAGCCCGGTGTATTAATAATATTAGGCCCAACATCAATTAAATTAAAGAAGCTCATCAGATTTTATTTGTAAAGGGCCGAGCCCAAACAATTAAATCGAAGCCCATCTGTTAATTAAATAAGGGCCCAAACACTTATTAAAATCGGCCCAAGTCTCGGCCCAAACAATTTAATTAAATCGGCCCAAGAATTTAATTAAATCGGCCCAAGAGTTTAATTAAATCGGCCCAAGAATTTAATTAAATCGGCCTAACATTTAAAAAAAAATCGGCCCATACCCGGCTCAAACCCGGCCCAATAAAATAGTCCAAAAATTCTCCCCATAAATCTTCACTCTCGGTTCTCTCACTACCGACAATTCTCCTCTATCTCTCTAAATTATCGGTTCTCTCCCTTTTTTTTTTTTTTTTTATTAAAGCAGCCACTCTCTCTCTCTCTCAATTATCAAAATTAAAACTCTCTCTAAATTCTCTCTCTCAGCTCGATCATCTCTCTCTCACTGCTCATCATCTCTCTCTCTCGCTCCTCTCTCGATCCAGCCATTCGCCGAGGAGTCCTGGCCGTTACAGTCGCCGGCGAGGAGTTCCGCCTCCGTGGCTCCGCGCTCTGTTGTTGCTCGCCCGTTCCAGAATCCTCCCCTCCTCTCAATCGATCTGTTGCTGCTCCCTGTGTAGGTGCTGTCGCGCCCAAAGGCTGCCGTTCCAGCCGTCGCCGGCGAGCGGCCGCTGCCTCCCTCCGCGACGTCGCTGCTGCTGTAAGTCCGGCGACTGCTAGACATCGTTCTTCCTCCCAAATCGGTGTTCTCTCTCTCTTCTCACTCGATCCAGCCGTCGCCGAGGAGTCCTGGCCGTTCCAGTCGCCGGCGTCGCTCCGGACCTCGACGCCGGTCTGCTCCTTCGTCTCCTCTCTCTCGATTCGAAGCATCGGTGGAGAGCCCTAGCCCTAGTTCATCTTCTTCTAGAAAATCCCGCCGTGGCTTTGCTTTGCCTCTACGATCTGCCTTGGTTCGATCTTGGCCGGGGTCGCCTCTGTCTCTCCCTCAAATCTCCTCCGGCGGAGCAACAGCAGCCGCCGGACTTGGCCCCCTCTGTTCCAGCCCCGCGTCCTGCCGCCGCTGCCGTCCAGCCGCCGGATCGTTGCTGCTATTTGGGTTCCCGATGAGGTTGGCGAGTTCGCCCTGTTCCGACCATCGTCGTCGTCATCGGGCAGTCAGCCCTTCCTCCCAAGATAAGTCTTTTTCTTACTCAATTATCTCGGTTCTTAACGTGAATTAGGCAAGAATAAAGTGTAATCTCTTCTTGCTTTGCATAAACTCAAATTATGCTCGTTTAAAACTACATACGAACTGCTACTTGTTCATGAAAGCGTAGTTGGTTGCTTAGTAAGTTCAAGATGCTATAAGGTCTTCTATGATTGAACTGATCATGCCCATGCTTTAATATGAATGCTTTACTGGAATGGATATTTGAGATAGAATCAATACCTTGAATGTTTGTGTTGGTTGTTGAATGAACTGAGATAATCTGGCAGTTTGGCAGAGTAATGAATAAACGATCTCTCTCTCACTTCTTCAAGTGTTAAGGTGTTACTGGAATGGCTTGAGGATACTTGGCAGAGCACCGAATGAAGAGCAGTGCAGTGTGGAATGGGAATGAAATGAAGATTAATAGCTGCTGAAATCTGAAACCAAATGAAGGTGTTCGGGTGTGAAAATTTTGCAAAAATGCTGCTGGAGCTGGAGTCAACAAAGAATATTACATAGGCGTGGAGCTGTGGAGTCAAAAAAATGTCCATAATAGATGGCTGAGCATGCTTGAGCATGCTTAAGGGATAGCTGCAGATTTTCTTCACACACATACACTATTCCCTTTTTTTTTTTTAAGTGTTGGTAGATAGATAGAAAAATAGGGGTTTGTAAAGTGAAGTATAAACAGAAGCAATAATTCTTGTCTTGGAATTTCTATATCTGTAATATTGTATTGCATCTTTTTTTTTTTTAAATAACATCCAACTACCGGGTTTTGTTAATATCGCGTGTTTATAAAACTACTCGATATCTGCTTCCTTTCTTAGCTAGAATAAATTCTAAATTAAATCCGTAGATTTAATTCTTCATAAACCGGAATAAATTCACGACTCAAGAAATAATAATAAAAATAGAAAAATAATTCTATTGTGATTAATAAATAACATGACTTCGCTAAGTCAGTTATGAATCTGAAATAATTATTGGCTTACTCAATAATTCTCATCGCGGTTTTATTTACGCGAAGCTACTGACTTGGTAATAAAATAATAATCCTGCTTAATTGAATATAATCCAAGGTCATAAGCTGAATTTAAATCATAAATAATTACTGGGCTTGATTTACTGCAAGATGAAATAATAATATCATATTACTGGATTTAAATATAATAAAAGAGCGGGTTGTTACATACTACCCCTCTTAACAAAAATTTCGTCCCGAAATTTGCATACCTATGTGAAAAGTTCTGGGTATTTTTCTTTCATCTGGTCCTCAAGTTCCCACGTTGCTTCTTCCGGTCCATGGTGTCTCCACAGTATTTTGACTGACGCGATCGATTTATTCCTTAACTCTTGCACCTTTCGGTCCAAAATGGCTTCAGGTTTTTCCTCGTACGTCAAGTCTGGGTTAAGAATCATTTCATCTTGGTGAATCACGTGTTTGGGGTCAAACACGTACCGTCTCAGCTGTGACACGTGGAACACATTGTGAACGTTTCCAAAGCTAGGTGGCAGTGCCAACCTATACGCTACGGGACCTATTCTTTCAAGGATCTCATAAGGTCCTACAAAACGGGGTCTCAACTTACCCTTAACACCGAATCTAACGATCCCTTTCGAGGGTGATATTTTAAGGAAAACCTTGTCTCCAATCTGAAATTGTAGTTCAGTTCGTCGGGTATCAGCATAAGACTTCTGTCTGTCCTGGGCCTCTTTAATTCTTGCTCTAATCTGGCGGATGGTCTCAATCATCTCGCTTACTGCATCTGGCCCAAGGATCTTTCTTTCACCCACTTCATCCCAGTAAAGTGGTGATCTACACTTCCTTCCATACAGCGCCTCATAAGGTGCCATATCAATGGTTGCCTGGTAACTATTGTTGTAGGCGAATTCGATTAACGGCAGCACTGATTCCCAACTTCCTCCTCGGTCTAGCACCACTGTCCTCAACATATCTTCAAGGGTCTGAATTGTCCTTTCTGATTGTCCATCTGTTTGAGGGTGAAAGGCGGTGCTAAAGTTTAATCTCGTTCCCAACTCTTTCTGCAAACTGATCCAAAATCTAGAAGTAAATTTTGAATCTCTATCTGAAGTAATGGATATTGGTATTCCATGTAGCCGTACAATCTCACGAATGTACAGTTGGGCTAGTTTCTCCGATCCATGGGTAATTGGAATCGGTATAAAATGAGCGCTCTTTGTGAGACGGTCTACTATTACCCAAATAGCTGTGTTGCCCCTATTTGTCTTGGGTAAACCCGTCACGAAATCCATCGCTATGTGCTCCCACTTCCATTCTGGAATTTCCAATGGCTGTAATTTCCCATATGGTCGTTGATGTAAAGCTTTCACTTGCTGGCATGCAAGGCAACGCTCTACAAACGAGGCTATATCTCGTTTCATCCCGTCCCACCAAAACTTCTGTTTTAGATCTTGGTACATTTTGGTACTTCCGGGATGAGCGGTATAGGGCGTGTCATGAGCTTCACTCATGATCTCGTTTCTGAGTTCCTCGTTATGGGGAACACACAATCTTCCTTCAAAAAGAACGGCGTTATCCGTTGCCTCTTGGTAGCCTCCTGGCGTGCCTGTTCGGATCTTGAGACGAACTTTTTCCAAGCTCCCATCCGCTCTCTGGGCACTGACGATCCTTTCTCTGAGGTCTGGGACGGCTACTAGAGTTGCAATAATTGCTCTTGTCGTTGCCGGTGGCTGAACCACTTCTATCTTCAATTTGTCAAAATCCCTTACAAGCGTGTCCTCTTGAGTGAGAAGAAGTCCTAACTCGGATTGAGTTTTACGACTTAAAGCATCAGCTACTACATTAGCTTTTCCCGGGTGGTAGTTGATACCGCAATCGTAATCCTTCACGAGCTCGAGCCATCTTCTCTGTCTCATGTTCAAGTCTTTCTGCTCGAAAAAATACTTAAGACTTTTGTGATCAGTGAAGATTTCACATCTAACTCCGTATAGATGGTGTCTCCAAATTTTCAAAGCGTGCACAATTGCTGCCAGTTCCAGATCATGAGTGGGGTAGTTCAATTCATGTGGCCTTAGTTGTCGCGAGGCGTAGGCGATGACCTTCCCTTCTTGCATCAACACACAACCTAGCCCATTTTTGGACGCGTCTGTGAATATCACGTATTCTTTATCGGCTGCTGGAACTGCTAGCACTGGTGCAGTTGTCAATTTCTTCTTCAGCTCTTGGAAGCTGGCTTCACACTCTTCGTTCCACTTATACTTGATTCCTTTACGAAGTAATTGCGTCATTGGTCTCGCTATTTTAGAGAATCCTTCGATGAATCTCCGGTAGTATCCTGCCAAACCTAAGAAACTTCGGATTTCATTAGGTGTGGTTGGTGATTTCCACTCGCGCACTGCTTGCACCTTGGCGGGGTCCACCTTGATTCCATCTGCTGATATGATGTGCCCTAGAAACATTACTTCTTTCAGCCAAAATTCGCACTTGCTGAATTTGGCGAACAACTTCTCCGTCTTTAATGTCTCCAGGATGATTCTCAAATGATTTTCATGTTCTTGGTCATTCTTAGAATAGATGAGGATATCATCTATGAACACTAAGACAAATTTGTCTAAGTATGGATGGAAAACTCGATTCATAAGGTCCATGAATACTGCCGGTGCATTGGTTAGACCAAATGGCATGACAATGAATTCATAGTGACCATATCTTGTGCGGAAAGCGGTCTTAGATATATCCTCTGGTCTGATCTTCAGTTGATGATAACCAGACCTTAAATCTATTTTTGAGAATACACTGGCTCCTTTGAGTTGATCGAACAAATCATCTATCCTTGGAAGAGGGTATTTGTTTTTAAGCGTCAGTTTGTTCAACTCTCGATAATCAATGCACATTCTCATGGTTCCATCTTTCTTTTTGACAAAGAGTACAGGCGCTCCCCAAGGCGAGACACTGGGTCTGATGAAACCCAAGTCCAAGAGTTCCTGTAGTTGCACCTTTAATTCTTGTAGTTCCTTTGGGGCCATCCTGTACGGTGCCTTTGATACTGGGGCAGATCCAGGTTCTAGATCAATGGTGAAATCTAGTTGCCTGTCTGGAGGTAGTCCTGGCAATATTTCAGGAAAAACTTCTGGAAAGTCTCGTACTATTGCCACATCTTCCACCTTCTTGTCTTCACTAGCTTCCCCGTTTAGATAGACGAGATAAGCTGTGCTTCCTTCCTTCATCATCTCTTTTCTGGCTTGTAATGCGGATATCATTGGTACTCTTTTTTTCATACCGATGCCGTGAAATTCTGTCGGTTCCTTTTCAGGTGGTCGAAGAGAAATTTTTCGTTCACTACAAAGGATGGTGGCGTGATTCTCAGCTAGCCAGTCCATTCCTAAGATCATATCTACGTCCCACATGAGCAGAATATTAAGATTGTTCGCTACCATCTTAAGTTCTCCTATTTCAAATTCTACGTTCGAGCAAACATGTGTGGTGGTAGATCTTTCTCCTGAGGGTGTAGTGATTCTTAAGGCACACTTAGCTCGTTCTGATTCGATTTCTACGGTATCTACGCAAGTGGCAGATATAAAAGAATGCGAGGCACCAGTATCGAACAGAATCATTATGGAAAAACCTTTAAGCTTGCCCATACCTGCCAGGTTTCCCTGGTTCTTCTCGGGCTGGTTTTGGGTGAGAGCAAAGGCTCTCGCCTGCTGCGGCAATGGTGGCTGCCGCCTCTGTTGCTGTTGGCGCTGTTGGTGCTTGTGTTGGTATTGCTGCTGGTATGGCTGTTGTTGGCGGGGCTGGTATTGGTATTGCTGCTGGTATGGCTGTTGTTGGCGGGGCTGGTGTTGCCCTTGAACTGCTTGCAGGGGCTGGGCATAAGTGGCCCTGATTGCCGCGCCCTGCTGTTTGTTGGGGCATTGTGAGGAATAGTGGCCCTTCTGGCCACATGTGTAGCAACTGTCAGTTCCAGCCTTACAGACACCACGATGTGGTTTGTGGCATTTTGGACAAAGGGGAACTTCATTTTGTCTTTGGCTGCCTCCAGCCGGGGCAGGACCCTGTTGCTTCCCTTGTCCTTGTTGCTGATATTGTCTCAACGGCGCATTTCCTTGCCATGGTCTCTTGTTAGTCTGATTTTCATTTCCTCCATGGTCGTTCCAGTTGCGCTTCCCTTTAAAGTTCTGAGGGCGTGCAGGTGGGTTGGCTGGCGCTGAGGTCTGTGGCGGAGCCAACCTTTCTACTGGCATCGCAGCTTCGATGTCCAGTGCCCTGTTCAAAGACTCAGTGTATGAGAGTCCACCATGACTAGCTAGAGTCATCCGAATCTCGTGCCTCAGACCGGCACAAAATTTCTCCGCCATTTTCTCATCAGTATCCACCTGTTGCGGAGCATAACGCGATAGATCGCAGAACTCTCTGTCATATTCTGTCACCGTCCTTTTCCCTTGTTTCAGGCTATAGAACTCAGCCTCCTTCTTCTTTCTGTAGCTTTTGGGAATATACTTATCATATAATCCCGTCTTAAAGTCTTCCCAAGTGTATGCTGCCCATTGTTCGGGAGTCAGAGTCTTTCGGCGGGCTTCCCACCAAAAGTCAGCCGATCCGGCTAGTTGGAAAGACATACACGAGAGTCGCTCCTCTTCTGTGCAGTGTAGGAAAGTGAAGATACGCTCCAAGGCGCGTATCCAAGCTTCGGCCTCGGCTGGGTCGCCTGTCCCAGTGAATGTGGGCGGATTCTGTCGAAGAAACAGTTCTTCAGTCCTTCTAGCAGGGGGTGGAGGGGGTGGGGTAGGTTCCCTATCGTTTCGCCGCCCTTCAGGTATTTCATCGCGATTTTCATCATTGTTAACGTTTCTCCTAGGGGGGCGACCTCGTTTAGGCGGCATTCTGCAAATTACAAACACCCATTTTAACGCATTCTATACAGGAGTCTCTAAGGCAATTAATAAAGAACTGTTTGTCAAATTTAACTTATCATAACTCCAAACTAAAATATAACAGGAACCGTTGCATGTACAAGTCACATAATTTAAAGTTACTACATTCTTAACTGACTTGTGAAGAATAAAACCCGTAGAGAAACATAAAACATACACGAGATCGTCGCAGAAAGCCCATGCTAGGGTCATATATAGATATATCATGAAAAAAAAATTGCCTCATCGAGGGCTTTTACATCGTCAACCAAAACGTAAGTAAAGTCGATCCGAGTACTCCCTATGGTGTACCGGTTTACTAGCTAAGCAACCTCGCAAGGGTACTTAATCATGGAACGTCCTAGAGACCAACGTTTTCGTATAAATGCTAGCTAGGGACAACATAAATAAAATCATAGTCATAGGTTACAAAAATATCGGAATGAATTATCGTTTTCGGAAAACATCAACAAGCTTAAAAATTATCAAATCCGCGAACCCTGAGTCGCGGTACGGCTGTTCCTTGGTGACGTTAGGGGGTCCTCTTCTGGATCCTCCTCGGGGTCCTCCTCCTCATCCTCCTCGGAGTCCTCCTCCTCATCCTCGCCCGGCTCCCAGCTGGGCAACGGAGTCTCTCCCTGGCCCTCGCCTGTCTCCCGCATGATCTGGGCTGAGCGGAAGATGTCGTTCACCAACTCACGGATCGGATCGTCTCTGGTGCTGATCCTGGCCGTGGCACGAGGCTCGGTTGGAGCTGGAGGTGGCACGGGCTCGGGATGAGTACTCCTCATCGTACCATACGGTACTGTACCATCATTCTCCTGCATAGGGGCTTTGCCCTTATCTATGAACTCCCTCAGGTTGGACATGACCCTGTCAGCGTTGGCCATGGCAGTCGAAAGCCTTGCTTCTGCCGTAGGTATCATTGGTGGTGGAGGAGTAGCAGCCCGGGCTGATGAGTCAGGAGGCGATGGGAAATCCCTGCGAACCCGTGGACGAGAAGGGCCTGCCTCGTCATCGTGCCTACCACGACGCCCTAGAACTGAGGCACGTGGTGGAGAATCTCGTGGCAAGGCCATCGGAGACTCAGGGGCAGTAGCGGGTGTCTCCGCTGGCAAAGGCGTCCCCACTTGTACGTAGTCTCCCGGAAGGATGTAGGGCCCTAGAGGAGCACGGCCCCACAAAGTGAAACAGATCTGAAGCTCTGCAATAAAGCTAGGGAAGTCTCCCATGAGGTCGTGGTAATCTTCTCGGCGAAAGATGTAGTGGGCAGAAATCTGTCTAGCCCATCCCTGCCACTCGGAAGGTAACAGTAAGATCAACCTCTGGATACCGTCATACCCTGATACTCCATGTGCACTCGCCTCGACCCAGTGTCTGTGAAAACCTGCGAGGAACTGTCTGAGGTTATCCCCGTGACATGGAGCATAGGTGCGGTAGGACCGCTCGACTTCCTCTGGACTAGCCCATGGGGGCAGTGGTCGTCGTCGGGTGAAAACAGTTCTCGCCATCTAACAAAGGAAATTCTATCGTCAAAAGTAGCACACGACAAGTAACTTAAGGCGATAAGGTTCTAAATATCTAAAATCGGAAAACAAGTTCGGTTCAATAACCATAACGTGCAAAAATACCTCATCATCTAAATCTAGCATTTACACAAGTCATACAAGTTCTTAATACTTAATCACAGATTACCTAATTCGACTATCATATAGTTCTAGTGTCGTTGTTTACCGAACTTAGGGCTTGTTATGTGATGATGATATTTTCTTAAATCTAACAACGAGCACTAAAAGTTTCAACAAAATAAGTTCAAAAGGCCAAGCTAATTCGAGATCTCATCGTAGAAAAACACTCGAATATTTAAGCTATGCCCATGCCATCAACGTACTATTGGCGTTCGTTATGCTGCTCAATCTTCATGCTCGTGGTTTCATCATGCGACCCTTTGTGTGATTCTTCTTTCTCTATTTCGACCGTCATTGTCGATGTCATCGTAACATGAAGAAAAAGTTAAGGCATCTCCCTAAGTTCTCTTCTATGTTCCGTCGTGAGAGTGAGCATATATAACTTAACAGTTCTAAGTTCTTGTGATTCATACCATAGTCATACTTATTCATGCTTCATACATTTCAAGAAATTAACTTAATTAAAACTTGAAAGTACTTACCATAACCTCCGATGAGCATGACGAGATGTAGTGCCAAGCTTTTGTCAACTAGTTCAAAGTGTATTTACTTACTTAATCTAGACTCAACTTAGAAGGAATGAGTAGTACTCAGAGCAAAAGAAATGCTCTGATACCATTCTGTCACGACCGCACTTGCTAAGGATAGCAATTTCGGGAAAACCGCGACTAAGGGAGGGAATTTAGGAGCGGGAGTTAGAAAGGGGCATATTCGGTTTCTTAATGACTCAACTTGTATAAGGAAAACAATTGAAATTAACTAGAATTTAACGAAGGTCAAAAGGAACCGTACATAATATTATCCAAAAGAGGTACTCAACGAGTTTGAGTACATTATTAAATAATACATATTGTTTTGACAAGATAACATAATGTCTTTAGTAAAATCAGTGTTCGCAGCGGAATAACAATAACTTGAGTATATGTATGAAGACATATACTCCACTCTGAGGTTCTCGTCCTAAATTGACAAAAGCTCCGCTTGCACACTACATCCTCGATCACAGCTCAACCTGCACATTTAAAAATACATGCAGGGCTAAGTACAAAAGTACTTAGTGGACACTTGCCGAAATTTACATACATGCATAATATTTTATTGTCAAGCCTTTCAATAGTAGTAATATACGAGGGTTTTTCTTTAAAGACTCGTATTTACCAAACATAATATCATTTCTTTCATCAATAACCCGCGCAGGTATTTTATATCATTAATCACCATATCAGTAACTCGTGCCGAGAGGGAGGCCTCCCTCTACGGACACTATGATCGGCCAACCCGCTAGATGACTCACGATCACAAGGTGTACACTAATTCCGAAGGGATTTGCGGTCCCATTCCAGAATCCGAATTCGATTAACATCAGATAGGCAATTAATAATAAAACATAAAGCATTTAGGCATTGACAATATCATTTAAATTCATAAGCATAAAGTCTTAACAATTCTAATATATAATTTTTAGTTTATACGTAGAAAGCCTACCTGAATAGCAGACTCACGATTTAGCTCTAAC
The DNA here is from genome assembly GCF_028751815.1 of Salvia miltiorrhiza. Lineage (NCBI taxonomy): Eukaryota > Viridiplantae > Streptophyta > Magnoliopsida > Lamiales > Lamiaceae > Salvia > Salvia miltiorrhiza. Next base: position 4,545,484 of record NC_080389.1, read on the forward strand.
TCTGGTGCTTGACCTTTAATCCGAGAAAATAAAATAATAATTCTAATTCTCGAAAAAATCTCAATAAATGAGGATGCGTGAAATGATTATGCATGACTCATATTCCTTTAATTAAATTATGAGATGTTAATCCTATTTAAGGAATTAAAGCTCGTCTTATGAGGTCGGATTATTAATCTTTAATAATCTACTCATCTTAAAATAATCTAATTCACTTACTAATTAATAATTAGTAAGTCTTAAAATCTTCTCTAATTAAACTTAATAGAATAATTATGAAGGCCCAATTAAATAAAATAATCAAGGCCCAATAGGAATTTAATTCGAGCCTAAATGAATAAATTCGAAGCCCGGTGTATTAATAATATTAGGCCCAACATCAATTAAATTAAAGAAGCTCATCAGATTTTATTTGTAAAGGGCCGAGCCCAAACAATTAAATCGAAGCCCATCTGTTAATTAAATAAGGGCCCAAACACTTATTAAAATCGGCCCAAGTCTCGGCCCAAACAATTTAATTAAATCGGCCCAAGAATTTAATTAAATCGGCCCAAGAGTTTAATTAAATCGGCCCAAGAATTTAATTAAATCGGCCCAACATTTAAAAAAAAATCGGCCCATACCCGGCTCAAACCCGGCCCAATAAAATAGTCCAAAAATTCTCCCCATAAATCTTCACTCTCGGTTCTCTCACTACCGACAATTCTCCTCTATCTCTCTAAATTATCGGTTCTCTCCCTTTCTTTTTTTTTTTTTTTTATTAAAGCAGCCACTCTCTCTCTCTCTCAATTATCAAAATTAAAACTCTCTCTAAATTCTCTCTCTCAGCTCGATCATCTCTCTCTCACTGCTCATCATCTCTCTCTCTCGCTCCTCTCTCGATCCAGCCATTCGCCGAGGAGTCCTGGCCGTTCCAGTCGCCGGCGAGGAGTTCCGCCTCCGTGGCTCCGCGCTCTGTTGTTGCTCGCCCGTTCCAGAATCCTCCCCTCCTCTCAATCGATCTGTTGCTGCTCCCTGTGTAGGTGCTGTCGCGCCCAAAGGCTGCCGTTCCAGCCGTCGCCGGCGAGCGGCCGCTGCCTCCCTCCGCGACGTCGCTGCTGCTGTAAGTCCGGCGACTGCTAGACATCGTTCTTCCTCCCAAATCGGTGTTCTCTCTCTCTTCTCACTCGATCCAGCCGTCGCCGAGGAGTCCTGGCCGTTCCAGTCGCCGGCGTCGCTCCGGACCTCGACGCCGGTCTGCTCCTTCGTCTCCTCTCTCTCGATTCGAAGCATCGGTGGAGAGCCCTAGCCCTAGTTCATCTTCTTCTAGAAAATCCCGCCGTGGCTTTGCTTTGCCTCTACGATCTGCCTTGGTTCGATCTTGGCCGGGGTCGCCTCTGTCTCTCCCTCAAATCTCCTCCGGCGGAGCAACAGCAGCCGCCGGACTTGGCCCCCTCTGTTCCAGCCCCGCGTCCTGCCGCCGCTGCCGTCCAGCCGCCGGATCGTTGCTGCTATTTGGGTTCCCGATGAGGTTGGCGAGTTCGCCCTGTTCCGACCATCGTCGTCGTCATCGGGCAGTCAGCCCTTCCTCCCAAGATAAGTCTTTTTCTTACTCAATTATCTCGGTTCTTAACGTGAATTAGGCAAGAATAAAGTGTAATCTCTTCTTGCTTTGCATAAACTCAAATTATGCTCGTTTAAAACTACATACGAACTGCTACTTGTTCATGAAAGCGTAGTTGGTTGCTTAGTAAGTTCAAGATGCTATAAGGTCTTCTATGATTGAACTGATCATGCCCATGCTTTAATATGAATGCTTTACTGGAATGGATATTTGAGATAGAATCAATACCTTGAATGTTTGTGTTGGTTGTTGAATGAACTGAGATAATCTGGCAGTTTGGCAGAGTAATGAATAAACGATCTCTCTCTCACTTCTTCAAGTGTTAAGGTGTTACTGGAATGGCTTGAGGATACTTGGCAGAGCACCGAATGAAGAGCAGTGCAGTGTGGAATGGGAATGAAATGAAGATTAATAGCTGCTGAAATCTGAAACCAAATGAAGGTGTTCGGGTGTGAAAATTTTGCAAAAATGCTGCTGGAGCTGGAGTCAACAAAGAATATTACATAGGCGTGGAGCTGTGGAGTCAAAAAAATGTCCATAATAGATGGCTGAGCATGCTTGAGCATGCTTAAGGGATAGCTGCAGATTTTCTTCACACACATACACTATTCCCTTTTTTTTTTTAAGTGTTGGTAGATAGATAGAAAAATAGGGGTTTGTAAAGTGAAGTATAAACAGAAGCAATAATTCTTGTCTTGGAATTTCTATATCTGTAATATTGTATTGCATCTTTTTTTTTTTTAAATAACATCCAACTACCGGGTTTTGTTAATATCGCGTGTTTATAAAACTACTCGATATCTGCTTCCTTTCTTAGCTAGAATAAATTCTAAATTAAATCCGTAGATTTAATTCTTCATAAACCGGAATAAATTCACGACTCAAGAAATAATAATAAAAATAGAAAAATAATTCTATTGTGATTAATAAATAACATGACTTCGCTAAGTCAGTTATGAATCTGAAATAATTATTGGCTTACTCAATAATTCTCATCGCGGTTTTATTTACGCGAAGCTACTGACTTGGTAATAAAATAATAATCCTGCTTAATTGAATATAATCCAAGGTCATAAGCTGAATTTAAATCATAAATAATTACTGGGCTTGATTTACTGAAAGATGAAATAATAATATCATATTACTGGATTTAAATATAATAAAAGAGCGGGTTGTTACATTTCTATTGTTAATTCAGGCTATCGGATTTTAAACAAAAACTAAGTCTCGTCTCATGAAGTCGGATAATTAACTAAAATTTATCCGTTCTCTCCAGGGTGTTCTAATCCGCCGATTAAATAAATCCCGCTCCTCGTAGTCGATAGAAAATAAATAAATAAATAAATAAATAAATACTTCAGCTTATTCGCTTTATAACCTCATAATTAATCGGGCTTAATAAATATGAACGGAAATAATAGTGTAAGTTCAAATAATTAAAAGGCTCAACATAAGGCAGCCCAATAATTAATTAAGTAGAAGTGGGCTTGGATAATTAATATGAAAGGCCCAATTGAAATAATTGATTAGCTGGGCTCAAATAAATAAATCAATCAAGGCCCAGCTAAGATAATACAACAGCCCAATTAAAATAGAATGCAGTTGGACTTTAATTTAAATAATTCGGCCCACAGAAGTAAAATAATAAAGGCCCATCTGAATAAATAACACAAGGCCCAATTGAAATAAAATAGAACATGGCCCAAATTAATAATAAAGCAAGGCCCATTTCTTCAAATTTTAATCGGCCCATTCGATTCTCTCTCTCTCATCTCCATCTGTCGGCCTCTCTCTCTTTTCTCAAGCATCAGCCGACCTATCTCTCTTTCTCTCATCAGTCGCGGTTCTCCCTCAAATTCAATCGACATCCGACGCCGCCGCTTCCTTCTCCGGCTGTTCGAGCTGCCGGCGTCCAATCGTTGACCGCGCCGCCTCCTTTCCCCAAAACCCCTCTTGCTGACAGTTCGTCCAAGGCAAGAAGGGCGAGCCCTAGTTCACGAATTGAAGGTCGCCGTCGCCGCTGCCGTACTCTCCGTCGGAGTCGCCGCCGCGGTTCCTCTCTATCAAGCTCGGCGTCTACTTCTTCCTATCTGCCCCTGGAGAAACAGAACGAAAAGCCCTAATCTCGGCCTACAACTATCGCCGCCGCCGCCGCGGTTCTCTGGCCGTCAATCAGTGAAGCCGGCGTCGCCTCGCCTTCTTCTCCGAGCCGTTCGGGTCTCGATTCAGTCGTCAAGGTGGGCAGGGAGTTGAGCCCTGATTCCTTTCCACCTCCGCCGCTCTCCTTGCCGTCGAAACTCTGCCGCCGCTGCGACTGGATGGCCGGCGAGGTTTGCCGCATTGCTGGACTGTTTTGAGGCGCCGCTGCCTCTCCGGCGTTCGGCCCTTCCTTTTCGGTCATTCGAGCTCCGACAAGCAGCAAGGTTCTGCCTTGTCGCGCCGTCGCCGTTCCGACCGAGCGGAGGTGCGTCGTTTCCGATTCAGAGCAGGCAGTCGCCCACTCCTCACACTAAAGCTAAGTAAAACTCGACCCTCTTTCTATCGGCTCTCAACGCGAATTAACTACAAGGCGTAATCTCTTGTTGTTTGTATAAACTCAGTTATGCGTATTTAAACTACATATAAACTGCCATTTGCTCATGAGAGTATATTCGGTGATTTTGCTAAGTTCTAGAGCGTGAAGTATCCATGAATGAATCCTGATAGTTGTAATGCCTTAGCTTGATCATGTTGACATGAATACGAACTGGTATTGAATACTTGGGATAGTGAAATACCTTGACTCTGTTCAACTGATTGGTTGGTGATTTGTTGCTGAGTTTAACGAACTGGAACGAATGAACTGAACTGAAATAATTTGATTTTGTTGTCTCAATAATTTCAGGTAGATAAATGGAAGAAGATGAAGCATTACAGCAGGTTTTACCTTGAGACTTTGGCTGTACGAAGTGGAGGATTCTATGCTCTTCGGACAGCAAAGTGATAGAGAATGTGGTGTTGTTTGGCTGGAGTAGAGACTAAGAGGGAATGGTTGTTGGCTGAACACTGGAGCACTCTACGGAGATGGTACAGAGGTAGGGTGGCTGTAGGTGTTGAAAATAAGAATCAATAGTCAAAAGTATTAAAATCAATTCAAAGATTAGATCTTTGAATTGAATATAAGAGTGTGTATTTTGATTTTAAGAAGATTTTGTAAGACTTTTTATCCATCCTTATACTATATAAGGATGCATTGTAATCAAGGAAAAGTAAGCAATACAACCACAATAATCTTGCTTCTCTTTATTCTCTGCATTATGATAATAACATATTTTATCAGTAGGGTGGTTGAAAGACCCCTTACTGCTCCAGCCGCAAGCTACTACAGGGGAAAGGATGGGACATGAGTGTTATCAGAACTACTGTTGTTGCAGCTATTTTATTCTATGTGCACACACGCACCTTTCTCTTTCCTTTTCCCTTTTTCTTTTCTTTATTGTTGCGTGTACTAGCTATATGGTAGGAGTAAAGTGAAGAAAATCCTTCAGTCTTCGATAAATCTATATCTTGTGTATCAATAATACTAATCTCGAGTTTTGCTAATAAAATTGCGTGTTTGCAATCAAACATTGATTATTCCCATTAATCACGTATCTTGAATATCGATATCTAATTTCTTGCCTGCTAATTCTACATCAAATCCGTAAATTCAATTCGCTTCACATGTCGTCTAATATCTAAATTAAATCTGTAGATTTAATTAGATTAATAAGTCGGAATAAATCTACGACTCAAGTAACAAAAATAGATAGAAATAATATACTATAGCATATAAAATTAATAACCTGACTTTGCTAAGTCAGTTATCATTCTAGAAAATAAATCATTGTCTACTCAATGAATAATTCACGATCATTTCATGTGGAAATATCTAATTCAGAATCTCAGCTGGATTAACATTACTGGAGGATGCAATAATTAAATATCGCATTTACTAATCTTAATCATAAATAAAAGAGCGGCTACTACATACTACCCCTCTTAAAAAAAATTTCGTCCCGAAATTTGCATATCATCGCAAAAGTTCTGGGTATTTTCTCTCGTCTTGCTTTCAAGTTCTCGCGTAGCTCTTTTTTTTTTTTTTTTTTGTTCATATAATGACTCATAAGGTGCCATATTAATGATCGCCTGATAACTATTATTGGCAAACTCAATCAATGAATGAATGCACTAATTCTCAACTTCCACCTCTGTCTATTACTACTACTCTTAACATGTTTTCGAAAATCTGAATTGTTCTCTCAAACTATCGATCTGTTTGAGGGTGGAAGGTAGCATTGAAATTAAACCTTGTGCCCAATTCCTTCTGTAAGTTCATCTATAGTCTGGGTGTGAACTTTGAATCCCGGTCTGAAGTGATTGACATGGGCACGCCGTGCAATGCACAATTTCTCGAATATACAGATGGGCTAGCTTGTTCGATCTGTAACTAATCGGTATTGTTATAAAACGAGCGCATTTCGTGAGTCGCTCCACTATTACGCAAATGGCGGTGTTTCCTCTTTTCGACTTGTAAACTAGTTACAAAATCCATTTTTATGTGCTCCCATTTTCATTTTGAAATGTTCAATTGTTGTAGCTTCCACATGGTCTTTAGTGCAAAGCTTCGCTTGTTGGCATGCTAGGCATCCCTCAACAAATGAAGCTATATCTTTCTTCGAACCTTTTCACCAAAAATTTTCTCTAAGTCCTGATACATTTTGTGCTTTCCGGGTGGGCAGTATACGGCGGGTCATGAGCCTTACTCATTATCTCATATTTGAGTTTGTCATCATGGGGGATATACAATCTTTCATGAACATTAACGCATTATCCACGTCTCATGGTACGTCTAGGCTTGCCTGATCTTATTGCTAAACGTATTTTCTCCAAGGTCTCATTTCTTCTTTACGCATTATCAGCTTTCCTATAAAGTTGGGTGTTATTACCATCGTGGCAATAATCCCTTCTACAGATTCTAGTGGTTGAACCACTTCTAAATTCATTCTACTAAAATCTTTCATGGGTTCCTTTTCCTGAGTGAGGGGAGATCCCAACTTAAGTTGAGTCTTACGACTCAAGGAATCGTCTACCTAGTTAGCCTTGCATGGGTGGTAGTTAATACTACAGTCACAGTCCTTCGCTAGTTCGAGCCATCTTTACTGTCTCATGTTAAGATCTTCTTGCTCAAAAATATTACAGATTTTTATGGTCTGTGAATATCTCGCACCTGACTTCATATAGGTGTTGTCCTTACTGCAGTTAATTCTAGTTTATGAGTTGGCTAGTTCAATTCATGTGGTTAATGCTACCGTGATGCGTATGTTGTCACTCTTCCTTCTTGCGTTAACATGCAACTAAGTACTCTCCTTGGACACGTCTGTATAAATCATATATTCCTTGTCAGCTGTTGGAACAGCTATGGTTAACTTCTCCTTGAGCTTCTTGAATTTTTTTTCTCACATACTTCTGTCCAATGAAATTTAATTCCCTTCCTGAGTAATTGGTCATTGGTCTTGCTATTTGGAAAATCCTTCTATGAATCTCTTATAGCAACCTGCTAATTCCAAGAAACTTTTGATCTCATTGAGGTTAGTAGGCGATCTCTACTCATGTACAACTTGTACTTCCTCAGGGTGCACTTTGATCCTTTCTAATGAGATAATAGGTCCCGGAAACGTGACTTTGTTGAGCCAAAAATCGCACTTGCAGAACTTAGCATAAAGATGCTTTGTTTTCAATGTTTTTAGGACTATCCTCAGGTGTTTCTCATGGTCCTTCTCGTTCCTCGAGTAGATCAAGACATCATCTACGAAAACTAAGACAACTTGCCTAAGTATGGATGGAACACTCGGTTCATGAGGTCCACGAACATGGCTGGTGCATTGGTCAATCCAAATGACACCACTACGAACTCATAGTGTCTATATCTGGTTCGGAAGACCATCTTGGGTACATCTTCTTATCAAATTTATAGTTGATGGTACCTAGACCTTAAATCTAGCTTTGAGGACACACTATCTCCTCTGAGCTGCTTGAAGAAGTCGTTTATCCTCGATAGAGGATACTTGTCCTTGAGTGTCACCTTGTTCAACTCTCCATAAGTTGATGTATATCCTCGGTAGAGGATACACATTCTCAATGTGCCATCTTTATTCTTTATAAAAGAACGGGTGCACCCCGGTGAAATTTCTAGGAAACATTTGGAAATTCACGTACGATTGTCACGTCTCTTATACTTTTCTCGATTTCTGGTTTTCTGTGCAACTACACAAGGTAGGTTGGACACCCTTTTCTCATCATCTTTGTTGCTTGAGGGGCGGAGATGATCGTCTTTCTCCTACCTATGCTGATCCCATGAAAACGTGTCGGTTCCTTCCCCGGGGTCAAAAAGAAATTTGACTTTCATTGCAAATGATGGTGGCATAGTTCTCGACTAGCCATTCCATTCCTAAAATTGTGTATATGTCTCGTATCGGCATAACATACGAGTTGTTCACTACAACTTTGAAAAATTTTATGCTCAACTCTAAATTCAATCACACATGTGCTATTATTGTTGTTGTTGCTGCCGTTGGCATGGTTACTCCTCTTGGTATGGTTGGGCAAAGCTTGGATTGCTCAAATGCGGAGTTTGAACAGGCGAATTTAGCCTGAGACCCGCCCTTTGTTGCTTATTCGGGTAACGATTTGCATAATGCTCATTCCAGTTGCTGTGCTACAACTTTCATTACCAGTCCTGGAGAGTTTCCCATGGTTCTTGTTACACTTTGGGCAGGGTAGAGTCCCATACTCGTTATCCCCCATCTGTTTAGATGTGTCATAGTCACGTTGTTGGGATGTCTGCCCCTGCCATGGCCTTTTTCTTAGCTTGGCCAGGGTTACTATATCCCATTTTTTTTTTTTTTTTTTTTTTTTTTTTTTTTTTTAATTTTGAGCCTGAGTCTGTGGAGGTGCAGACGTAGGCGCAGTTGCTGGTCTCTCTCCCAGCATAGCTGCCTCAATGCCTAACGCTTTGCTAAGCGACTCAACGTAAGACGATCCACCATGGCTTGCCAAAGCCATTCTAATCTCATGCCTCAGTCCGACGCCGAATTCTTTTAACCATCTTTTCATATGTGTCTACTTGCTCGAGCGCATATCTTGACATATCACATAACATCATGTCGTATGGAGTAATTGTTGTTCTTCCCTACTTAGGATTGTAAAATTCCATTTCTTTCTTTTTGCAATAGCTTTTGGTTGTATACTTGTCATATATTTCCATCTTAAACTATTCCCACGTCAAATTCCCTAATTGTTCAGTTGTCATTGTCTTCCTCCTTGCTTCCTACCATAAGTCAGCTGAAAGAATACGCAAGTAAGACGTTTATGATCTGTGCAGCGCAAGAATTTGAAGATGCGCTCACTAGCTTGTACCCAAGTCTCAACCTTCGTTGGATCTCCTATCCTATCGAAGACATGTGGGTTTTCTCATCAAAATAATTCTTCTATTCTACGTTTTTGCTGTATGGTTGGTGGCACTATATTGTTCTAGCCATGGTACTGGGCCTCTTTCATTATCTCGCGGAATTCGTCCTCCTCTTCTCGGACGCCCTTATTTTGGTGGCATACTGATGAGTTGACATATAGTCATTAATACATACCTATGCATATCATCGCTTCTGTAAATCGTTTCTTGATTCTCAAATCTTGCTCGCACTCTTCCTTGTATAAGCATATAAGTAAAATGTGGCGGAAGTGACTTGCCGCAAAAGACCGATAAGGTCGCTAAATAGACATAAGAAAATTCCTTCGATGAGAACTTTTGCATCAACATCTGGATCTGGATATACTGATCCATTCAAGTACTACTCATGATGAACTGGTTGTCTAACAATGCCATCACCAACGAATTTGGTCACGGAGCCAATCTTTCCGTACTAATACTAGTCAAACATAACTAAGCCAACATAGGGCATACCAAAGCATCAGAACAATCATTGTTTTCTAAAAATAATAACGTTTACCAAATCCGTAAGAGATGGTCTAGTTGCATCACGTGATTGACCCTTGGGTCGAGGCATACGTGTCTGATGGATTTAATCTGGTGAATACTTGTTGTCTTTAGGTCACCGAAAATCTACTAACAACTAATAAACCACAATGATTAAAGTCACAAATGGCAATTATGCAAAGTGAATCAACAATTTTGTCAAATGATTGAAAAGGAATGACCTCAGGGTAGAAATGAATTGACTAGGAGGTCGGAACGAAATGACCTAATAATCGAAACCCGTTTGGCTTTTCAGATGAAAGTTTAAATATATATAGGTTTAGAGACCCATATATGACGACTACTGAGATTTTAGTCATGTGGACTGGCCAGGTCCAACACAATTACTTCTCAGTCACACGGAATTACTTTTCCGAACTTGGTAACTCTTTGTTTATTGGGCTGCAAAAGGTACTTCTGGTCTGAGATCTCCATTTTTTTTTTTTTTTTTTTTTTACACGAAACAAGACCATTCAAACACATTCGACCTTATTCAATATTCATCCTTTGAACGATCCTAATGTCGTTCTTCTTGTATCTAGCGTTCATTCTCATAATGCTTGTAATACATTTATGTAATTCGAAGCACTCTCTCACGCCTTTACAGGAAATAGATTTTGCATCTCTGAGCATCTTTACAAGGTCTGTGTCACCACACACAATACTAAATCATGGAACAACTTTAGTTATTACTTTCATTCTGATTACTAGACTGGATGTTCCACTCGAGACATTCTAGCCGGGGAAATGTCTCTGATCAGCTAAGGTATGTAAACTTAACTTGAGTATACCCTTAGGGTCTCATTAGAATCTCAATATTTTGACTTTAGCATCGAACCATTGTTGATACTTTTAACTCTTGTTAAACTCTAAAATATTTTCGGGAACTCCTCTCGTCTTACGCACTTGTATAGATTTCTCTGGTCGATCATAATGGTCGGTAACTTCTAGTTACCCATGTCACATCTCGTCCTTCCGGTTCGTAGTAGGCGATCATAATCAATAGGGGTTCTAAATCATGCTCATGTGTAATGTAAAAAGGTTCCGAATATCTGAAATTATAAGGTGACAGTTCTAATTGCAACACTATAACATCATTACACTAAGCTTTATGACTCTATGTGAGTCTAATTCTATAGTTCAATCATAAATCATGAAGGTTCTCTTCACGCCATAACTGGTGATAATTGAGGGGTTTGAAATGAGGCTTAGCTCATTACGCAACTGCTAGCTACTCATCACTATGAGCAATGTCTCAAGTAAGTTCTTGTCGGGTCAAGCAATAGTTGGTTCGGTATGTTATCACGGGCGAATAGTCTGAATAAGGAACTATGCCCGTATCACAGACTCATGTGTGACACTCTTCTTTTCGTCTCATTGCATTTTTCTCATTGAATTCTCGTGTCTCTTCAAGTGACATTTGATGTTCTTCCTCTTGCTTAGCTCTTCACTATGGCTATAGTGAAAGATAACTGAATTTCTACCTTCTACTGTTCTTTCGTAACAGTGATCATGCATTCTTAATATTTCTAAGTTTATTGAGATATCTAATCAATCAATAAGACATAAAACTTAAATATAAGCATCTATACATTCGCATGAAACGTGAACTTTTCAACGTTTGATAAAAAAAATCATTACCTCTTTCTTTCTTGTTGAGCGTGACGATGTGATGAAGTGATGAGCTTTTGTTGACTGACTCTTTTATACTAATATCAAATTTAGGACTAATTGGGTAACTCTTGGATTCAGAGCAAACGAACTGCTCTGATACCATTCTGTCACGACCGGCCCTTAATTAAGGATAATTAAGCCAGAAAAACCATGACTAAGGGAGGGAGATTGGAAGCGGGGTAGAAAGGGGAATAATTAAACAAGGAAGGATAGTATTTAATCATTGTTAACAAAAGGAATGTTTATAATATAACGGAGGTTAAGTCATATTGACTCAAACAAACTAGTAAGTTCGGATAAATCCGACTTAATTCAAAAGACTTATTACTTAAGAATACGCAGCGGAATAACATAATCTGATTACATGTATGAAGACATGTATCCAAGAGTTCATTCATTTAACTTTTGACAAAAGCTCCGCTCTTCACTTCATCTTCATCAGCCACTGCTCAACCTACACATTTAGAAATATATGCAGGGCTGAGTACGAGAGTACTCAGTGGGCACGTATGCCTAATTATAAAAATACATGCTTCAAAACTGTAAATTGTCATGCCATCATAAACAGTACAGCAAGGGAGTTTTAGCTAAAAGCCCAAGCTTACTAAATTCATTTGTGATTCTTAAAGTTCGACTGCAGTCTAAGTTCTCTTGTAATCTATCATATCTGGAACTGTGTGCCGGAGAGGTGGCCACCTCTCACGAACACTTGACCGGCCAACCCGCTAGATGACTCACGGTCAACTGGTGTACACTAGCCCTGGCAGGATAGCTATCAACTGCTCAGGACCCGAATTCGATTGCATCATTGGCAAAGCCAAAGCAGATAGATATCATACTAAAATTTAAACATTTATGGCAAGACAATAATTGAAATGATTTACAGTTCAAATAATTTGGAACGAAATAACTTGCTCAAATGTAACATTTAATTCATTTGATATATATGAAAGTAAACCCACCTGACAGCAAAGCTTTGCTACAGATTAGTAACTCTTTGACGAGCTCTTGTTCTTGCGCTCGACCTTTAATCCGAGAAAATAACGTAAGACTTTAAATCGAGGGAAAATTCTCAATTAGATGAGAATGCGTAATTTAACTATGCATGAACTATTATTCTGAGATAATAATCAGGGAATTTCTATTGTTAATTCAGGCTATCGGATTTTAAACAAAAACTAAGTCTCGTCTCATGAAGTCGGATAATTAACTAAAATTTATCCGTTCTCTCCAGGGTGTTCTAATCCGCCGATTAAATAAATCCCGCTCCTCGTAGTCGATAGAAAATAAATAAATAAATAAATAAATAAATACTTCAGCTTATTCGCTTTATAACCTCATAATTAATCGGGCTTAATAAATATGAACGGAAATAATAGTGTAAGTTCAAATAATTAAAAGGCTCAACATAAGGCAGCCCAATAATTAATTAAGTAGAAGTGGGCTTGGATAATTAATATGAAAGGCCCAATTGAAATAATTGATTAGCTGGGCTCAAATAAATAAATCAATCAAGGCCCAGCTAAGATAATACAACAGCCCAATTAAAATAGAATGCAGTTGGACTTTAATTTAAATAATTCGGCCCAAAGAAGTAAAATAATAAAGGCCCATCTGAATAAATAACACAAGGCCCAATTGAAATAAAATAGAACATGGCCCAAATTAATAATAAAGCAAGGCCCATTTCTTCAAATTTTAATCGGCCCATTCGATTCTCTCTCTCTCATCTCCATCTGTCGGCCTCTCTCTCTTTTCTCAAGCATCAGCCGACCTATCTCTCTTTCTCTCATCAGTCGCGGTTCTCCCTCAAATTCAATCGACATCCGACGCCGCCGCTTCCTTCTCCGGCTGTTCGAGCTGCCGGCGTCCAATCGTTGACCGCGCCGCCTCCTTTCCCCAAAACCCCTCTTGCTGACAGTTCGTCCAAGGCAAGAAAGGCGAGCCCTAGTTCACGAATTGAAGGTCGCCGTCGCCGCTGCCGTACTCTCCGTCGGAGTCGCCGCCGCGGTTCCTCTCTATCAAGCTCGGCGTCTACTTCTTCCTATCTGCCCCTGGAGAAACAGAACGAAAAGCCCTAATCTCGGCCTACAACTATCGCCGCCGCCGCCGCGGTTCTCTGGCCGTCAATCAGTGAAGCCGGCGTCGCCTCGCCTTCTTCTCCGAGCCGTTCGGGTCTCGATTCAGTCGTCAAGGTGGGCAGGGAGTTGAGCCCTGATTCCTTTCCACCTCCGCCGCTCTCCTTGCCGTCGAAACTCTGCCGCCGCTGCGACTGGATGGCCGGCGAGGTTTGCCGCATTGCTGGACTGTTTTGAGGCGCCGCTGCCTCTCCGGCGTTCGGCCCTTCCTTTTCGGTCATTCGAGCTCCGACAAGCAGCAAGGTTCTGCCTTGTCGCGCCGTCGCCGTTCCGACCGAGCGGAGGTGCGTCATTTCCGATTCAGAGCAGGCAGTCGCCCACTCCTCACACTAAAGCTAAGTAAAACTCGACCCTCTTTCTATCGGCTCTCAACGCGAATTAACTACAAGGCGTAATCTCTTGTTGTTTGTATAAACTCAGTTATGCGTATTTAAACTACATATAAACTGCCATTTGCTCATGAGAGTATATTCGGTGATTTTGCTAAGTTCTAGAGCGTGAAGTATCCATGAATGAATCCTGATAGTTGTAATGCCTTAGCTTGATCATGTTGACATGAATACGAACTGGTATTGAATACTTGGGATAGTGAAATACCTTGACTCTGTTCAACTGATTGGTTGGTGATTTGTTGCTGAGTTTAACGATCTGGAACGAATGAACTGAACTGAAATAATTTGATTTTGTTGTCTCAATAATTTCAGGTAGATAAATGGAAGAAGATGAAGCATTACAGCAGGTTTTACCTTGAGACTTTGGCTGTACGAAGTGGAGGATTCTATGCTCTTCGGACAGCAAAGTGATAGAGAATGTGGTGTTGTTTGGCTGGAGTAGAGACTAAGAGGGAATGGTTGTTGGCTGAACACTGGAGCACTCTACGGAGATGGTACAGAGGTAGGGTGGCTGTAGGTGTTGAAAATAAGAATCAATAGTCAAAAGTATTAAAATCAATTCAAAGATTAGATCTTTGAATTGAATATAAGAGTGTGTATTTTGATTTTAAGAAGATTTTGTAAGACTTTTTATCCATCCTTATACTATATAAGGATGCATTGTAATCAAGGAAAAGTAAGCAATACAACCACAATAATCTTGCTTCTCTTTATTCTCTGCATTATGATAATAACATGTTTTATCAGTAGGGTGGTTGAAAGACCCCTTACTGCTCCAGCCGCAAGCTACTACAGGGGAAAGGATGGGACATGAGTGTTATCAGAACTACTGTTGTTGCAGCTATTTTATTCTATGTGCACACACGCACCTTTCTCTTTCCTTTTCCCTTTTTCTTTTCTTTATTGCTGCGTGTACTAGCTATATGGTAGGAGTAAAGTGAAGAAAATCCTTCAGTCTTCGATAAATCTATATCTTGTGTATCAATAATACTAATCTCGAGTTTTGCTAATAAAATTGCGTGTTTGCAATCAAACATTGATTATTCCCATTAATCACGTATCTTGAATATCGATATCTAATTTCTTGCCTGCTAATTCTACATCAAATCCGTAAATTCAATTCGCTTCACATGTCGTCTAATATCTAAATTAAATCTGTAGATTTAATTAGATTAATAAGTCGGAATAAATCTACGACTCAAGTAACAAAAATAGATAGAAATAATATACTATAGCATATAAAATTAATAACCTGACTTTGCTAAGTCAGTTATCATTCTAGAAAATAAATCATTGTCTACTCAATGAATAATTCACGATCATTTCATGTGGAAATATCTAATTCAGAATCTCAGCTGGATTAACATTACTGGAGGATGCAATAATTAAATGTCGCATTTACTAATCTTAATCATAAATAAAAGAGCGGCTACTACATAATAAATACTTAATCATAGAGATAAATCACATATGATCACTTTAAATAATATGAAATGCATAAAGATTTGAATAGATGATTTTTTTTTAAAAGATTTTGTAAATCATTTTGTTGGCATTAAAATAAATTTATTTCAAATTCTCCGGCGTAAATCATCTTACTTACTAAGTGCAAAATTTACTCTAAATTTAGCTAGGGAAAAGCGGGGCGTTACAGAATAAGATCCAATTTCCCAACGATGGGTGTGAGTATCCTACTACCACACCATCAGATATGCATGATGCTGCATAGAAATATGCATGGAAAAATATCAGTATGCAAATCATCTGGTGTCTCTCGTCGAAAAATGTTATGCATATTTGTGTGTAATGTTATGCATATTTATGTTTTTCTTTATGCATATTCGTGTTGAACTATATGCATAGCACTATGCGACACAATCAGGTAGCTCTCGCTGTTGGTCACTTGACGGGTCACACACTGATACTTTCTCATGCATATTTCTATCCAACGTCATGCATATTTGTGTTTCCCTTTATGCACATTGGTGTTCAATTATATGCATAATTTTGACGACGGCCCAGGGAAAAAAATGAATATTCGGAAAAAAAAAATATAATAATAAAAATAATCGAAATGACCATTTTACCCCTCCGCGTTTATAGCCTAGAAGGCCTTGGAAGGTTGCTGCCACGTAGCGCGCTCCTAGCGCGACACATGGCAGCAGCCTTCCAAGGTGTGTGGCAATCCACTATATACTATATACTAGTATAAGGGGGTGGATCTACATGATCTACTCCATATATATGGAGAAGTTCAAAAAAGAACCACTAAATAAAAGAAGAATGAAGAACCATTTTCAATCATTCGATCATCAAAATCTACGGTGGATACATCATCTTGTTGGATGAATGCAGATCCTGGGTTCGAATCCTAACGGGAGCAATTTTCTATTTTTATTTTTTTGAGTGCATTAATTTTAACAGCGAATGCATTAATTTTTACAGTTGATGCATTAGATTTGGTTCTCACGTTCTCACAAATAATGTAGTTCTCTCTAGAACCACACCCTATATATATATATATATATATATAGGGATCGGCTAAAATAAGAGCATTTCTTAAGATATAAAATAAGAATCATTTTCAGCCCTTAGATCATCAAGATCTACGGTTGATTTGTAATCCTGTTGGATGGATTTATGATCCTGAGTTCGAATCCCAAAGGTAGCAAAAATTTATTTTTCACAATTCATACCTTTATACAGCGAATTCATATGTATTCTACATAAAATTCATACATTAAAAATTGCTCTTATTTCTTATTTTAAGACGTGCTCTCACGGTAGCCCACCCCTATATATATATATATATATATATATATAATATAAATGATTTTCAGCCCTTAGATCATCAAGATCTACGGTTGATTCGTAACCCTGTTGGATGAATTCGTGGCCCTGAGTTCGAATCCCAAAGGTAACAAAAATTTATTTTTCGCAATTCGTAACCATATTGGATGAATTCGTAACCCTGTTGGATAAAATTCGTACATTAAAAAACGTTTATATTTTATACACTTAAGAGTGTTTTTATTCTAGCCCACCCTATATATATATATATATATATATATATATATATATATATATATATATATATATATATATATATATATATAGGATATACAATTGTTTTACATCATTTAATTTCACTTTTATTAGTTAAAAATTAGCTACTAAAGGATAATAAATACTCCCAATTCCACGAGTCTTGATGCATTTGTTTTCGGCACGAAAATTAAGGATTTGCAGATTATTGTTTCAAGTATGTAGGTAATAAAGTAGAAAAGTGACAATTAAGTAAAATTAAGAACCCTTATTTGTTTAGCTAATTGTTACTATATTTAGAAATGCATCAAGATTCGTGGGACGACCCAAAAAGGAATATGCATTAAGATTTGTGGGATGGAGGGAGTATGAAATTATGGCACATAAATTTTTAGAACTTCAATTTATTAATATAAAAATTTAGTATGACAATTAATTTATGTTTTATAGAACTTGTTATTAAAATAATAGATGTAGTAGTAGGATACTCACACCCATTGTTGGGACACTGGATCTCAATCGATTCAACATGGAAACATATATATGCTTCAATGGAAAAAAAAGTCAAGATGCATAAACACTAACCATTCAGGTTAGATGTTAAATAAAATAAGCAAAGGTAAATGTACGTAGTATTGATTATTTGGAAGATATGTTCTTAAATTTTCATTTCCGAATAATTAAATTCGTGCAAGAAATATTTTTTTCTTCTTCAATATAATTTGAAGCGTTTTTGTACAGCATAAATAAAGAAAATGTTTATAAATAGAATGAATCAATATGATCTTGGAAATTTGTGTTGTTTTATACAAGATCTTTATTCACCATACTTGAGTAAATAATACTATATGCATGCCAATATGAAAATTATACAATGTACAGTTGACTATAATAATTAATGAAATATTTAGAGTTCGTATTTGAAACACTATATAAATATGTAGAAAAGACTATTCAATATACAATTTCAGTGTAAGCAGATCATCATCAAAATATTTAACATGGCTTCTCAAAAGTCGATTTTTACTATCATCTTTTTGTTAATGATAGTTGATGGTCATCATCTCTTCCTCTAGTGTGTTTGAGCTTGCTTTTTTATTCAACTAAAGTTTTTATTAGACTTATAAATATAATAGTTTTTATAGATGACTCATATAACATATAAGGCTTTAAAGATAAATTTTGTATCATTTGTTTTCTATT
Source organism: Salvia miltiorrhiza (assembly GCF_028751815.1). Classification (NCBI taxonomy): domain Eukaryota; kingdom Viridiplantae; phylum Streptophyta; class Magnoliopsida; order Lamiales; family Lamiaceae; genus Salvia; species Salvia miltiorrhiza. The sequence goes on from NC_080389.1 coordinate 4,563,592, forward strand.
TTATAATTCTAAACGACTTAAAGCATGAAGTCATGTATTTATTTCAACTAAAAGTATTGGCTAATTTACCAATTACTCTTATGTGTTTGTTTATGGTTCTGCGTTCTCACAAAAAGATGTGATTCTCATAGAGTTATTGACTTATTCAGAACGGATAATATAAAATTTCCCATTGATCATAACCATATATATATATAGGGGGCCGCTCCAATGAGACCCCCTAATTTTAGTGAGATCTAGGGCACGATCTGATACGTTTATTTTATCAATCCTATGGCTGATATTGTATCTGGAGGGTGATTTTTTTTCATAGGGTTCGAATCCTGGAGGGAGCAGAATATTTTATATTTTGTTATTCATCAGTATATACTGCATTGTTCATCAGTATATACCGCCTTGTTCATCAGTATATATGTCTTATTCATTACGAATTTTTTAAATTTTATTTTTCATCAGTATATACATCTTGTTCATTAGATATACGTTTTGTTCATTAGTATTATATGTCTTATTCATTGTACTCATGTTACACGAAAAATAGGGGGTCTCACTGGAGCGCGCCCCTATATATATATATATATATATATATATATATATATATATATATATATATATAGGGGCGGTTATTCAATAAACCACCCTTATTTTAAGAATTACGAACTAGCAAAAATGCATGAATTTTATGTATAACACGCATGAATAAACTGTATAAATTATGCGTTGAATTTACACACAAGCCTTCAAAAATAGTCAACAATAACAATAAAAACAATTGTAGTATATAATTCAACATCAAGGCATTTAGCAACTCCACGCAAAAATCAGATCATAAAGAATAATTAACCCTTGATTTAAAACCAGCGTTTGTGGTTTTAATGATCTTTCTATCTAGTTTCCTTTTCCAGCAAAGTCAGCGTCAAACAATTGAGAAAATTTCTAGGAAACAAAAAGCAAGGTATAGAAAAATGAGTCGAGACGCTTTTTCCATTCAACTCACAGCCAGATCGAAAAGCAACCATCGAAAAATTTAGTTGGAGCTTAATACGTGGATTTATGCGACAGTGTTGATTTGGTTAAGCGAGAAATGTATGTTAGTTACTAAAATTATATTGTCAAAGTTGAAATTAGTCGCAGAAGTCTAAATGTGTTTATTCCACCGTTTTTATGTAATCGATCAAATTTGGAATTAGTTATTTGTAGTCATTATTACCAGATAATTATATTTATCTTTATAATTTTTTTTAAAGTATAATTAATTGTGTGAAAAATATATTATTCCCTCCGTCTGAAACATCTTTCTACGAATTAAGAAAACTTGGTGCAAACAAGAAAATTTGTATGCGGTGATCCAGAGAGAGAAAGAGAGTCAGAGTGTTGATCAGTTTTAAATTCTAGTTGGGGGGGGGGGGGGGGGTGTAGCATGAGATTGATAATGAGAGGGTGCTGAAAAATACATTTTTATCGTACCATAGACTAACTAATTCAGGATTTGGATGTTTAGAACGATCAATTAAGGTTATAAGATTTATACATTTAACTCTATACTCGAACTATACATCCTATATTTTTAATTACGTACTTTGATTTATTTGGAGTTTTACGGATCACATGCATAGTTTTGATAAGGCGGTGAATGACCAACCAAATTTAGATATTAATAAACTTTATTTAAACACAAAAACTCCTGAAACCAATTTTATGTTGAAACCGCTTTCACAATGATACTACTTCAACATATAAATGATACTTTAAAATATTAACATATCATTTGTATGTTGAAGTAGTATATATCGTTGTGGAGGCAGTTTCACTGGAGGTCACCTCTTATTTAAATCGACCTGTCACAGCCCGACCTACGCTAAGGATAGTTAAGTCGGGGAAGATGTGACTGGGGAAATGAATAAGAAAATAGGAATAAACGAGGTTTCAATAATAAGTAATAATAATAATTAACCTGCTTTAACAATAATGTACTATATTGTCTGGTACAATAAGCAATCACGTTTATAAGCTCACAAGTAGACAACTTACAACAGTAGAACAACAAGTTGTCCAAGTAATAATAATAATTAACCTGCTTTAACAATAATGTACTATATTGTCTGATACAATAAGCAATTACGTTTATAATCTCACAAGTAGACAACTTACAATAATAGAACAACAAGTTGTCCAAGTATCAAGTGACAATTCTCAAAGCTATTAGGTTGCAATCTTTACAACACGACAACGAAGTAAAATACTCTAAGTGTTGCAATGGAATAACTTAAGTGAATTACATGTATGAAGACTAGAAATTCTGAGCCTAATTTAATACATATACATCAAGACTTTGCTATGCCCACTTAAGATTTTATACTTTTTTTGTTGTAATACATATACACATCAAGACAACTTAAGATTTTTTGTTGTAATATACAAATGCATATACTTTTTCTATAATGTGATTGGTTAATTTTATACCATACGTGAATTTTGGGTAGACTGTATTCAACACCTCTTAAGATTAGTTCAATATACAAATTTTATGTCCCACTTCTAACTTTTTATTTTTTATTTTCTTTCATCATTTCTTCGATTTTTTATTTCTTATGCTTTAGTTTAAATTTGTTGTTATTCACTAACATTTATTCCATCCAATTCCATCCAATTAGGATATATACAATTACTTTACATTATTTAATTTCACTTTTATTAGTTAAAAATTCGCTGCTAAAGGTTAATAAATTTTTAATTATGGCGCATAATGTTTTAGAACCTCAATTTATTAAAATAAAGATTAAGTATAATTAAGAACACTTTAGATGTTTTATGAAAACTTATTATTAAAATAATAGATGTAGTATTAGGATACCGAGCACACCCTAAAAATTGTTGGAACACTATTCATTGTAAAAAAATTAAGATGCATATATAAAAACTAACCATTCAGGTTAAAGGTCAAATAAAATAAGGAAAGGGATAAGTAGTATTGATTATCAGAATATATGTCCTTAAATTTTTATTTCCAAATAAATTCGTGCAAGAACTATTTTTTTCTTCTTCAATTTAATTTGAAGAGTTTTTATATGACATAAATAGACAAAATGTTTATAAATAGAATGAATCAATATATATGTATATCAATATTATTTTATGCAAGATGTTTAATCACCATACTTGATTAAATAGTATATATGCCAATATGAAAATGCTAAGAGCATATCCGTAGTGGGTTCTCACCGGGCTCGTCCGAGCCGCCCTCCAATATTAATGCGGTGCAAGGGTGCGCTCCGGGCTCTCCTATGTGCTCCGAGCTCTGGAGGCGAAATTGTTGGACGCGTGTAGTGCCAAAAAAAAGTTTTAACTGTTTTTTAATAAAAATCATTCCTATAATAAAAAAAGTTTATAATGTAACTTCACTGTTTATAGTGTACTACATATTGTAGAGAAACCTACATTTTTAAATGTGAGATTCAATACAATATCAACTTAATGTAGCTTCATGTTTATAGTGTAGTACACATTGCAGAGAATCTTACATTGAAAATACCACCAAATAATTCCTGCAATACTATCAAGAATTAAGTGAGTATAATGATAAATAGCGTCGAACCACATAGAGCAGGTAAAATGTAGCAACCCGCCCTTTTAATTATCGATTAAAGTAAGGAAATGCAATTATTATTTTTTTTTCTTCTTTTCTTTTCTTTTCTTAAAATCGTGATTTAATTTCGACTTATGAAACAAGTTAAATTAGATATTTATTTCGTAGAGATTTTTTTTTTAATGAAGCGTCGTAATTTAGCAAACCCGGAATTGGAATTATAGATACAATTTACCAAGACAAAATGATTTTTTTTTTTCATTACATCACCTAGTACAAAAAGGAAAGAAGAAAAAGGGGAAGAAAGGAAAAATGAAACGTGTGTGTGTGCACAAAGAAGTAGCTGCCAACAGTTGGATCAACTATGCCAAGGTACCACCTAGAGAGTTTTTCAGCCACCCTACGACAGCACCATCCCCTCAGCCAACCACCATCTCCAATCCTTTAACCTTACAGCCAACAACTCACTTATTAAAGCACCAGCCTGACACTTCATTCCTTCTCTCATACACCAACCACCAGAAAGGGAGATGAAGAGAAGTTAATTCCTGCTGCCAAATATCGAGAGGTGAGTCTTGGCCTAAGTTTTCTTCATTCCATACTTGGTTCTTTCTGCATTTGTTGAGGAAACAACATTTGCAAATTTCAGTTGCTTCCCCATTGAATTCTATAGCAACAAGCAGCCAAAAACCAAACATTCACAAGGTACATATTCACTATCTCAATTACTCCTCATGCTACATGATTCACCATCAAGCATGCTTCAGTGTTATAGAATGCGGAGTTCATAGATGAGTAATATATGCACATATAGACTAAGCAGGGTCACACGTTCTGTAATACAGCATAAACCATGACTTTTACAGTAAGAATTTTCTTACGACACAAAGCAAAACAACGCCTAGTGTAATCTCCAGCATAAGCATAAGCAAAGTATGAAAAACCAAGATTTCATAAGATAGAATGAACTTAGACAATGCTAGTAACCTGTCGAGCTTTATCCTTGCCGCGTGTTGCTGTTCAATCTGGGGTTTGAGGCAGAGCGCGATGGCTGCGCCTAAGGGCAACACTAAGCGGAACGAGTTCTGTTCCGATGGGCAGAGTGCATCGACCGAAGCGTCCGCTCGCTGGAACTCAACGGCTAAGGCAGCATGCTACCTCAAGTCCGGAGACCCGACGCTGACGACGACTCTCGCCAATTCACATAGCAGACGAGGTCCAACGGCGATCCGTCGCGTTGGACAAGGGCGGCGGCGGCCGCGATTCCGCCTGAATCGAGAGAAACTAGGGCTCGATTCCTGTTCTCGATTGGACATGCGTGGAGGAAAAGAAAGCGGCGCCGGAGTTCCAGAGCTGTGGAGGCGCGACCAGTCGCCGGGCTTTGGGAAGTGGCGGAGGCGGACTTTGGGCAGAGATGGGGAGGAAACGTGAGGTAGAGAGAAAAGGGCTCTCAGCCGAATTTGGAAGGAAGATGGGGAAAGAGTTGGGCCATTTTCTTGGGCTGCTACTAATTAGATGGGCTAACTTCAATTCCTCTATGATGGGCTGCGTTTTTATTTGTATAAAAGGGGCCCTTTTCCATCAAGTTGATTGGGCTGCAGTTTTTAAAAGTGGGCTGCCATAGTGCCCAACTTCCTTTATCTAGTTGGTTTGCCTTATGTTGCTCCCAATTATTAGTTAGATTGCCTTATCATTTATTTGGCTCAATTAGAGACTAATATGGGTTAATCTATTAATTGAATATAGCTAATTCTATTTATGGATTAATTTAGAAAGAGGATTATTAATTAGTAAGTGGGTTAGCATGCCCTAAGATGAGTGGGTTAATTAAGATTAATAATTCAATCTCACAAGACGAGCTTTAATCCTATAATTTAGATTATTACTAATGGAATATGAGTCATGGATAGTTTAATTACGCATTCTCATTATTTGAGAACTTTCTTTGAGACAAACGTCTTATTTTATATTCTCACATTAGGGTCATGCGCGAGAGTAAGAGCTACTCAAGGAGTCACAGTACCTTAGCAAAACATTGCTATCAGGTGGGCATTTCTTATGCGTAAAATAAAAATACTATTGAAGAACTATGCAACTTTCATGCTTTAAAATGCAAAATTCGATTTTCAAATGAGTTATGCTTTATTATGCTTAAATGAGTTAAACTCTCTTTATTATCTACGCTTGTCATTAACTCTTCATTAATAACCATATCAGTAACTCGTGCCGAGAGGGAGGCCTCCCTCTGTGGACACTATGATCGGCCAACCCGCTAGATGACTCACGATCACAAGGTGTACACTAATTCCGAAGGGATTTGCGGTCTCATCCAGAATCCGAATTCGATTAACATCAGATAGGCAATTAATAATAAAACATAAAACATTGACAATATCATTCAAATTCATAAGCATAAAGTCTTAGCAATTCTAATATATGGTTTTAGTTTATACGTAAGAAAGCCCACCTGGTAGTAAAGGCTCGTGGCTAAGCTTTAACTCTTGCGTTCGACCTTGATTCGAAAAAGAATAACGTAAGGTTTTAATTCGAGGAAAGTCTCCAAGTAAAGGGATGCCTGAAGAAATCATGCATGACTCATATTCCCTCTAATAAATCATGCTTAGAAAAAATAACTAGGGAAACTTCTATTATTAGTCCGGCTATCAGATTTAAACCATAGGTTTCGTTCCAGAAGGTCAAGTAATTAACTATAATGATTCGCTCTCATTAGGGTGTTCTAAACTGCCAATTAAAAATAAATCCCCCTTCGTGTAGGCAAAGGGAAGAGAAATAATTATTCGATTCATTCACCCTATGTTCTTTTCTCTCTCTCGCGATCTGCTCCGCTACGCACTTTCTGCTCTGCTTTACTCTGCTCTGCTCCTTCGCTCTCTGCTCTGCTTTGCTCCTTCGCTCTCTGCTCTGCTCTGGTATGGTCTGCTCTGCCGTGTTCAGCTCTGCTCTGGCATGTTTACTCTGCTCTGCCATGTTCAGCTCTGCTCTGGCATGTTCACTCTGCTCTGGCATTTTCTGCTCTGCTCTGGCATGTTTACTCTGCTCTGGCATGTTCAGCTCTGCTCTGGCATTTTCATCTCGATTTCCAACGTTGTTAACATTTCTCCTAGCAGGACGACCTCTCTTAGGCGGCATTCTGCAAAAATTACAAAACACTCATTTTAACACGTTCTACACATGAGTCTAAGGCAATTAGTAAATAACTGCTTATCAAAATTAACTCATCATAACTCCAAAACTAAGATATTAACAGAAACTGTTGCATACACAAGTCACATTATTCATAGTTACTACATTCTTAACTGACTTCTGAAGAATAAAAATCCGTAGAGAAACATAAAACATACACGAGATTGCCGCAAAAAGTCCATGCTAGGGTCATATATATATCATGGAAAATTGCCTCAACGAGGACTTTTACATCATCACCCAAATCGAAAAATAAAAGTCTATCCAAGTACTCCATATGATGTACCGGCTTACTAGATAAGCAATCACAAAAGGTACTTAGTCACGGAACATCCTAAAGATCAGCGTTTCCGTACTAATGCTAGCTAAAGACAACAAAAAAATAAAATAAAATCATAGTCATAGAGTTACAAAAACATCGGAACGAATCATCGTTTCCGGAACACATCCATAAGCTAAAAACTATCAAATCTGCGAACCCTGAGTCGCGGTGCGGCTGCTCCTCGGTGACGCTTGAGGGTCCTCCTCGGGATCCTCCTCCACATCCTCGTCCGGCTCCTCGCTGGGCAACAGGGTCTCCCCCTGACCTTCGCCTGTCTCCCGCATGGTATGGGCTGAGCGGAAAATGTCATCCACAATCTCACGGATTGGATCGTCTCTGGTGCGGATCCTGGCCGTGGCACGAGGCTCGGTCGGAGCTGGAGGGGGCAAAGGCTCGGGACGAGTAATCCTCATCGTACCATACGGTGCTGTATCATCATCCTCCTGCATAGGGGCCTTGCCCCTATCTAGGAACTCCCTCATGTTGGCCATGACCCGGTCGATGTCTGCCATGGCAGCCGCAAGCTCTACATCTACCGTAGGCATCAGTGGTGGCGGGGGAGTAGTAGCCCGGATCGCTGAGTCGGGAGGCGATGGGAAATTCCTGCGAGCCCGTGGACGAGATGGGCCTGCCTCATCATCGTGCCTACCACGACGCCCTAGAACTGAGGCATGTGGTGGAGGGTCTCGTGGCAAGGCCATCGGGGCTCGGGAGCAGCAGCGGGTGCTTCAGCTGGCAAAGGCGTCCCCACCTGCACGTAGTCTCCCGGAAGGATGTAGGGCCCTAGAGGGGCGCTGCCCCAAAAGGTGAAACAGGCCTGAATCTCCGCGATGAAACTAAGGAAGTCTCCCACGAGGTCGTGGTAATCCTCCCGGCGGAAGATGTAGTGGGCAGAGATCTGCCCTGCCCACCCTCGCCACTCGGAAGGCAACAGTAGGATCAACCTCATGATACCGTCATATCCTGACACTCCGTGTGCACTCGCCTCGACCCAGTGTCGGTGAAATCCTGCGAGGAACTGTCCGAGGTTATCCCCGTGACATGGGGCATAGGTGCGGTAGGCCCGCTCGACCTCCTCTGACTCGCCCAAGGGGGCAATGGTCGTCGTCGGGTGAAAACAGTCCTCGCCATCTAACAAAAGAAGTTCTATCGTCAAATTAAAGTAAAACGTGACATGTAACTTAAAGCGATAAGGTTCTAAATATCTATAATCGGAAAACAAAGTTCGGTATGAAAGAACATAACTAAAAAAAATCACAACATCATCTAAATCTAGTATTTATGCTCAAGTCATAGAGGTTCTTAATACTTAATCACAGATTAAGAATTTGACTATCATATAGTTCTAGTGTTATTGTTTACCGATCTTAGGGCTTGTTATGCGATGATGATATACTCTTAGATCTAGTAACGAGCACTAAAAGTTTCAAAAAAAAAAAAAAACAAAAGGCCAAGCCAATTCGAGATCTCATCGTAGAAAAACACTCGAACATAACAAGCCCTAAGATCGGTAAACAATAACACTAGAACTATATGATAGTCAAATTCTTAATCTGTGATTAAGTATTAAGAACCTCTATGACTTGAGCATAAATACTAGATTTAGACGATGTTGTGATTTTTTTTAGTTATGTTCTTTCGAACCGAACTTTGTTTTCCGATTATAGATATTTAGAACCTTATCGCTTTAAGTTACATGTCACGTTTTACTTTAATTTGACGATAGAACTTCTTTTGTTAGATGGCGATGACTGTTTTCACCCGACGACGACCATTGCCCCCTTGGGCGAGTCCAGAGGAGGTCGAGCGGGCCTACCACACCTATGCCCCATGTCACGGGGATAACCTCGGTCAGTTCCTCGCAGGATTTCACCGACACTGGGTCGAGGCGAGTGCACACGGAGTGTCAGGATATGACGGTATCATGAGGTTGATCCTACTGTTGCCTTCCGAGTGGCGAGGGTGGGCTGGGCAGATCTCTGCCCACTACATCTTCCGCCGGGAGGATTACCACGACCTCGTGGGAGACTTCCTTAGTTTCATCGCGGAGATTCAGGCCTGTTTCACCTTTTGGGGCAGCGCCCCTCTAGGGCCCTACATCCTTCCGGGAGACTACGTGCAGGTGGGGACGCCTTTGCCAGCTGAAGCACTCGCTGCTGCTCCCGAGCCCCGATGGCCTTGCCACGAGACCCTCCACCACATGCCTCAGTTCTAGGGCGTCGTGGTAGGCACGATGACGAGGCAGGCCCATCTCGTCCACGGGCTCGCAGGGATTTCCCATCGCCTCCCGACTCAGCGATCCGGGCTACTACTCCTCCGCCACCACTGATGCCTACGGTAGATGTAGAGCTTGCGGCTGCCATGGCAGACATCGACCGGGTCATAGCCAACATGAGGGAGTTCCTAGATAGGGGCAAGGCCCCTATGCAGAAGATGATGATACAGCACTGTATGGTACGATGAGGATTACTCGTCCCGAGCCTTTGCCACCTCCAGTTCCGATCGAGCCTCGTGCCACGGCCAGGATCCGCACCAGAGACGATCCGATCCGTGAGATTGTGGACGACATTTTCCGCTCAGCCCATACCATGCGGGAGACAGGCGAAGGTCAGGGGGAGACCCTGTTGCCCAGCGAGGAGCCGGACGAGGATGTGGAGGAGGATCCCGAGGAGGACCTCCTGGCGTCACCGAGGAGCAGCCGCACCGCGACTCAGGGTTCGCGGATTTGATAGTTTTTAGCTTATGGATGTGTTCCGGAAACGATGATTCGTGGCGATGTTTTTGTAACTCTATGACTATGATTTTATTTTTTTGTTGTTGTCTTTAGCTAGCATTAGTACGGAAACGCTGATCTTTAGGACGTTCCGTGACTAAGTACCTTTTGTGATTGCTTAGCTAGTAAGCCGGTACATCATATGGAGTACTTGGATAGACTTTTATTTTTCGATTTGGGTGATGATATAAAAGTCCTCGTTGAGGCAATTTTCCATAATATATATATGACCCTAGCATGGGCTTTTTGCGGCAATCTCGTGTATGTTTTATGTTTCTCTACAGATTTTTATTCTTCAGAAGTCAGTTAAGAATGTAGTAACTATGAATAATGTTACTTGTGTATGCAACAGTTTCTGTTAATATCTTAGTTTTGGAGTTATGATGAGTTAATTTTGATAAGCAGTTATTTACTAATTGCCTTAGACTCATGTGTAGAACGTGTTAAAATGAGTGTTTTGTAATTTTTGCAGAATGCCGCCTAAGAGAGGTCGTCCTGCTAGGAGAAATGTTAACAACGTTGGAAATCGAGATGAAAATGTCAGAGCAGAGCTGAAAATGCAGAGCGGAACATGCCAGAGCAGAGTAAACATGCCAGAGCAGAGCAGAAAATGCCAGAGCAGAGTGAACATGCCAGAGCAGAGCTGAACATGGCAGAGCAGAGTAAACATGCCAGAGCAGACCATACCAGAGCAGAGCAGAGAGCGAAGGAGCAGAGAGCGAAGGAGCAGAGCAGAAAATGCGTAGCAGAGCAGATCGCGAGAGAGAGAAAAGAACATAGGGTGAATGAATCGAATAATTATTTCTCTTCCCTTTGCCTACACGAAGGGGGATTTATTTTTAATTGGCAGTTTAGAACACACTAATGAGAGCAAATCATTATAGTTAATTACTTGACCTTCTGGAACGAAACCTATGGTTTAAATCTGATAGCCGGACTAATAATAGAAGTTTCCCTAGTTATTTTCTAAGCATGATTTATTAGAGGGAATATGAGTCATGCATGATTTCTTCAGGCATCCCTTTACTTGGAGACTTTCCTCGAATTAAAACCTTACGTTATTCTTTTTCGAATCAAGGTCGAACGCAAGAGTTAAAGCTTAGCCACGAGCCTTTACTACCAGGTGGGCTTTCTTACGTATAAACTAAAACCATATATTAGAATTGCTAAGACTTTATGCTTATGAATTTGAATGATATTGTCAATGCCTAAATGCTTTATGTTTTATTATTAATTGCCTATTTGATGTTAATCGAATTCGGATTCTGGATGGGACCGCAAATCCCTTCGGAATTAGTGTACACCTTGTGATCGTGAGTCATCTAACAGGTTGGCCGATCATAGTGTCCGCAGAGGGAGGCCTCCCTCTCGGCACGAGTTACTGATATGGTTATTAATGATATAAAATGCCTGCGCGGGTTATTGATGAAAGAAATGATATTATTTTTGGTAAATACGAGTCTTTAAAAGAAAACCCTTGTATCTAATTACTACTGGTGAAAGGCTTGACAATAAAATATTATGCATGTATGTAAATTTCGGCAAGTGTCCACTAAGTACTCCCGTACTTAGCCCTGTATGTATTTATAAATGTGCAGGTTGAGCCGTGATCGGGGATGTAGTGTGCAAGCGGAGCTTTTGTCAATCTATGATGAGAACCTCAGAGTAGAGTATATGTCCTCATCCATATACTCAAATTGTTGTCTTTCCGCTGCAAACACTGATTATGCTAAGATATTATGTTATCTTGTGAAACCATTATGTATTATTAACAATGTACTCAAACTCGTTGAGTACCCCTTTTGGATAACATTATGTACGGTCCCCTTGTGGCCTTCGTTGATATCTAGTTGAGTTCAATTGTTTCCCTTATACAAAGTCGAATCATCAAGAAGCTAAACATGCCCCTTTCCTAATCCCGCTCCTAAATCCCCTCCCTTAGTCGCGATTTCCCCGAATTTGCTATCCTTAGCAAATGCGGTCGTGACACTAAGGCAGCATGCTACCTCAAGTCCGGAGACCCGACGCTGACGACGACTCTCGCCAATTCACATAGCAGACGAGGTCCAACGTCGATCCGTCGCGTTGGACAAGGGCAGCGGCGGCCGCGATTCCGCCTGAATCGAGAGAAACTAGGGCTCGATTCCTGTTCTCGATTGGACATGCTGCGTCTGACATGTGTGGAGGAAAAGAAAGCGGCGCCGGAGTTCCAGAGCTGTGGAGGCGTGACCAGTCGCCGGGCTTTGGGAAGTGGCGGAGGCGGACTTTGGGCAGAGATGGGGAGGAAGCGTGAGGTAGAGAGAAAAGGGCTCTCAACCGAATTTGGAAGGAAGATGGGGAAAGAGTTGGGCCATTTTCTTGGGCTGCTACTAATTAGATGGGCTAACTTCAATTCCTCTATGATGGGCTGCGTTTTTATTTGTATAAAAGGGGCGTTTTTCCATCAAGTTGATTGGGCTGCAGTTTTTAAAAGTGGGCTGCCATAGTTTTTTTAATTGGGCCCAATTTCCTTTATCTAGTTGGTTTGCCTTATGTTGCTCCCAATTATTAGTTAGATTGCCTTATCATTTATTTGGCTCAATTAGAGACGGGTTAATCTATTAATTGAATATAGCTAATTCTATTTATGGATTAATTTAGAAGGAGGATTATTAATTAGTAAGTGGGTTAGCATGCCCTAAGATGAGTGGGTTAATTAAGATTAATAATTCAATCTCACAAGACGAGCTTTAATCCTATAATTTGGATTATTACTAATGGAATATGAGTCATGGATAGTTTAATTACGCATTCTCATTATTTGAGAACTTTCTTTGAGACAAACGTCTTATTTTATATTCTCACATTAGGGTCATGCGCGAGAGTAAGAGCTACTCAAGGAGTCACAGTACCTTAGCAAAACATTGCTATCAGGTGGGCATTTCTTATGCGTAAAATAAAAATGCTATTGAAGAACTATGCAACTTTCATGCTTTAAAATGCAAAATTAGATTTTCAAATGAGTTATGCTTTATTATGCTTAAATGAGTTAAACTTTATTTCTCTTTATTATCTACGCTTGTCACGCTTTAATAATTTACGCTATGCTATTTACTCTTAATTACGGCTTAAATTTTTATAATTTATTATTTATGCTTTGTTACGCTTTTAAGTGATTTACGGTTAAGTGAGTTACGCTTTGTTACGCGCCTATGTGGTTCACGCTATGTTACGCTTTAATGCTTTACGCTTATTATTTAACGCCTATGTGAGTTACGCTTTAATGCTTTATGCTTATTATCTAATGCTTATGTGATGATGTTAACGAATTCGATTCCTGAGCGGATAGCTATCCTGCCAGGATTTAAATATACAATGTGACCGTGAGTCAATGAGAGGGTTGGCCGGTCAAACGTCCGTTGAGGGAGGCCTCCCTTAACGGTACGATGCTAGCGTCTGTTGGGGGAGGCCTCCCTCAACAGTACAATGCTGTGTCCGCTGAGGGAGGCCTCCCTCACGGCGCGATGCCTGTGTTTGTTGAGGAAGGTCTTCCTCACGACACGATGCTTATTAAGACTTTTGATGATGAAGAATGAACTCATGCTATTTTATGGATTTGGAAATGTTTAGTAAGCAAAGGATTGAAAAGAAGGCTCATGTCTCTTATATGATGCGGTGGTTTGTAAATACAATGTTAAAGCTTATATTTTAGTTTTGGCAACTGCCCACTAAGTACTCTTGTACTTAGCCCTGCATATGTTTATGAATGTGCAGGTTGAGCTGTGATGGACGATGAAGTGTTGCTGAGCGGAGCTTTTGTCGAACTTAGAATAGGCTCAGAAAGGATATACGTCCGCATACATGTATCTCAATTATGCCTTTTGCTGCAAACACTGATTATGTTTTAGTCAAGTCTATAACTATGCCAATTACTCGTCAAGAAATATCTAATGCTTACTCGGGTTCATCGAGTATCCCTTTTAATTATATGCGTCAATCCTTCAATGTCTCAAATTTTATTTTAAGAATAAATGCTAGATAGAAATGTCTATAATCGAGTTATGAATAAGTCGAATGTGTCCCTTCTAACCCCGCTTCTTAAATCCCTTCCCTAGTCACGATTTCCCAGATTAACTATCCTTAGTTAAGGCCGGTCGTGACATAAAATCATCTAATTCCCTAAAGACCTAAATTAGTGTAGCCACCACGCCTTAATTTGGGAGAAAAATATTAATTAACCTAAGAAAGCAAATTAAATCAAATAAAATAACTCTAGAATATAATCAATAAAAGGTAACTCGGCTCGAATAAATCCATATCAATTTAATACTCTGTTCATCGACTCAAAGTTGAATTAATCCCTATCAACCAACTAGTTATAGGATATCGTGATACACACTGACATACCTCAATTCCTACTTACTGTGTTGATAGACGGCTGGATACGTCAGTCCTGCCTATTTCCCATATTAAAATATAACCTAGCTGTATACGCTAGACCTAAATTTAATATTCTAACAGCATTAAGAGGAAGGAACCCAATTTAGACCAATTATCCTAGATACGCTAGTAATAATCAATCCACCAATATATTCCTACTACGAACTCGGTAGTTTTATCACTAATCAGCCATATTCCAACAATTACGGATTGAATGTGCTAATTGACTGTAATCCAATTAAATCTAAGTTGGCCAGACTTAAATAAAATCATAATTATCTTTAAACCCAAGGAATTAATCGGAATCAATAGGAACCAATTTTAAACTCAATTAGGTCTCACAGATTAATAAATTAGTGTTTCATTATTCTCGCCGAATTAAAGATTTAGCTACTCATAATTAAACTAAGAACAATCAAATAAATAAAGATGAACATAGAACAAGGAAATAAAATAAACAAATTGCAATTGAAATTAAAGTAAATCACCAGCAAAGAAATCAAAACTAGCGGCTGCCTCCAATTCTTCAAACCCCCCGCCAAGTACCAAGAGCAAAAGTTAATTAAAGTCTTAATCTAATGAATTAAAACGTGTAGTGCCAAAGTGGTGAATTGAAAATAAAAACCTAACTTCCAAGGTAATAAAAATCGTGTGTCTCAAGAAAACTAAAACTAATCTATATATAATACTTCCTAATTACCGGCTGGGAGAGAAAAAACAACCGAGGGAATAAAATCACGCTTTCTTCTTCAAATTCACGCCATTCTCGACTTTCTCCATCCACGAGCTTCCCTTTTCAATTCATGCACCTCCTGCGTCAAAAGCACCACAACATGGATAATATCAAATATAATCCATGGCAAACAATACGAATATAAATAACTAAAACACACCCATCAGAGATTCAAAGCAATATTAATTTGAAGTAGCTTCCAAATAGTTTTGAATCTAAATTTTTATTTCACTTTTTAATTATTATTTTACAAATACATTTAAAATAAGGATAAAATAGAAATAAAAATTATTGTAATATTTTTTTAATTGCTGTATTATTTTAATTAAATGTTGAATTTTAATGAAATTTATGTTGTTTAATTTAATGGTTAATTTAATTAAAAAATACATTAAAAATAAAATAAATTAAGAGCCAAGGTGGAGGCACGTCCCACTATAGAGGGTGAGCTCTTAACTTGTGAAAATAACTTTTAAGAGCCTATTCTTGCTCTCCACTACGAATGCTCTAAGGGCATCAATTGTTGGCCATGGGGAAGTGTTGTATGGGTTGCCTGTGTTAATTATTTTGGTCCATGACCGCTTCTTTTTGGAATATTTGCCCCTAGTACTTTTTGTTTTGTTTTGGTTTAAAACTAATCAAGTTAAGAAAGCATAGCAATGGTGCAAAAAATTTGTACAAATATGTAGTGGCCCGCTATATTTTTTTGGTATAATTTTCTGTATTTGAAAGATAGATGAAGAACAAGATAGAATTTAGAGAGAAATAAAGAACAGAGGGAGAATTTGAGAGAAAAGTTGGTAATTCATTTTCCTTTCTTTTTCTTGAGCAGCAAGAGATCATATATACTAGTGGTCCCCAAACACTATTACAAGTAATTAAGAAATGAAAATAACAAAACAAATAATACCCAACTACAAATTCCCAAAATTAGCCACGTATGCCAAAGAAAAGGGGCAAAGCAGACACATTTCCCCCCTTTCCCTCATTTATTCCCAAAACACTATTGAGCTCTAATTCTTTCCCCAAGCCTCCTGCCATTGAAGCCTCCAAACTCCCCAAATCCAAATCCGTGACAAAATATTATAGGACAATGAAATCGATATAGCAGAAGGCTCATTTTGTATACTGAGGTAGAAATTGAGGTGAGTTTGTGTTGTTAATGTTCTTGAACTCACAACCTGTCACACCCCAATTCTTGAAATAATAACTATAATTGGGGTACGACTAATCATCTAAATGAACAAGGGAAAATCCTTGTGAAATCCGAATAAACGGGATAACAATCGGGCTTAGCCCCTTTGGATGAAGAAAGACAGGTATTCAAGTGATACAGATCAATCAACAAACATAACAACTTCAGGATCACAAGTTTAGTGTCATGCTTCAGATAACCAATATTCACTGATCAAAATACTTGAGAGTCAATAGTTTGTGCTCAACAAAAGATAGTGTTTAGAGTCACAACATAATAGGTCTTAAGTTAAGGAACAAAAGACAGAATCTGGTTAGTTCTACAGCGGAAGTCGAAATAAGGAGTTGAACTCTAGCCTCAGCTCCGCCCCGTCATCACCTGCCGTTAACCTGAAAACATTTGAAAGTATTTTTGGGCTAAGTACTAATGTACTTAGTGGGCTGCAACTTTAAAACATTTCATAACCTGAAGAACAGTTTATCCAATCATACTTGACATGACTTAGAAAGTTTTAAAGTGAAAGAACTTCTAAGCATGTTAAAACATTTCATTTATATAGATACCTATATATATATACTTATTTTGCGCGCAGATGTCACACTCATTTCTGTTACTCGCTGTGATCCCGGACCTCTAGCCACCGACGGATCCGTTTCTCCCATTTACTTGAACTGAGGGCGTAACCCAGACAAGTTTACTTTGACCTCGGGACGCTACCCAGGCAGGCCCTTACATTTTATGCTTCGGAACACATCCAGCAAGCATCCTTATAACGCCTCTTAGTTAGTGCCCGAATGGAGATCAACCCACCGAGTCAGCTAACGGTGTACACAATTCTCAAATAACGTGTTAGGCCATAAGAGAACCTCAATTGATTCGTTGTGGTGAGCCTTAAACAGAGCAGAGTGCACAAAGATATTTATTGGATAAACAGTTTATATTTCACGAAACATTTAAGATCATTAGCTCAATCATACATTTGGAAAATAAGCCCACCTGTATAGGCAATGCTTGTCGTTTAACGATATCTCTGAATCGGAATAGCAGTGCTAATCCTCCTGATGTTCAAAGCCTACAAGAAATCTATTCTCAATAGGTCTCCTTGAATCTAATCTTAAGTCTTGGTGAAGTGCTTAACATTTTATGATTCACTTAGCCGGGTTTTCAAAATTTAATGAATGAATAATTGAAAACAAATATCTTGAGTTAAGAACACCAACAATATTCTTACTCATCTTTCTTTAATATTTGGAATTATAATTAAAACCAATTAAATACTTTTATTGCAAGTAAAAATGCAATTTTATGTCATGCTTAGCATATAATAAGTAATTACTTAAAATATGCACATAATAATAATTTAATATTATTATGAAAACTGTTCTTTGAAAATAATTAATTAAACTAATTAATAGTTCAATTAATTAAAATAGGGCAGCCCAATTAATAGAATTAATCCAAGCAGCCCAAGTCTTTAAATAAAATAAGGGCCCAAAACATTTATTTAAAGCAATGGCCCAACTGAAATTTAAAAGGAAAAATCGGCCCAACCCAAACTGAAACAAAATTAAACAAACTCGGCCCAATACTCGGCCCAACACTCATGCCCTAGCCCAACAGCCCAACACTCCCTCCCCCCTTGCCTTATCAGTCACGCCCCTCCCTCACCAGTCACGCACACACCAGTCTCTCTCTCTCTCCCTCGACTGATCAACATTCGCCCCCTTCTCTCTCAGTCATCAGTCAGCCAAATCCCGCCGCCGCAGCTCCCTCCGGTGAGGCAGCCGTCGACCGCGCCCCCCCTTCCTTGGCAACGACGATAGGTACCGCCGCCGCCTCCCTCCGTTCTCACTCTCTGTCCGCTCCCGGCGACTGCAGCAGTAAGGCCGCCGCCGACCGCGACTCCCTCACTCTCCCTCCGTCCGTGGCCGAGCGACAGCAGCCATGGCCGCCGCGCTCTGGCCTCCCTCTGCTAAACCCAGCTCCGACCAGCCCCAGTTCCCGATGGTCGACGACCCCCAGGCCGCTGCCGTTCTCTCCTTTCCCATTCTTCACCGTGGCTAGGCAGCAACGGCAGAGCCGCAGCGCCTAGCCTCCCTCTCAGACTTCCGCCGATACGCAGCAGCAGAAGCCGCCCGCCGGAGCCCTAGGCTCGGCCTCCCCTGACTGACTCTCTTCAAAACCTCGCCGGAGCAACGACGATGAGTCGCCTCACAGCCCCCCCGACCTTCTCTCTTCTCCGGTCAGACCGACAGTGGCGCCGAGCCACCGCCGTCGACCTTCTGCCCAGACTCGACAGACATGGACAAAGCTCAAGACTCCATTTTTCAGCAACATGCTTCAAAACATTTTCTCTTTCTTCTTTTCTTTGAAAACAGAATGCTTGTATGTAAACACAGATTGAATGCTCAATGTATGTGACTGTCATTTTGCTTCAAAAACTGATGCACGAAAACTGAATGTGCTATGGGGAAATCAGTTGCTGGGAATGCGTAGTGTGTGATTTAATTGAATGGCTGGAAATCTTAACATGATATCAATGGGTTGCTCAATCGAAAAGGGAAATAAAGCAACGAGTTAAAGTTTGAACCTTTAGAAGTTCACTTCAATTTCTGAAATGGTTGGCTGCTGAGTTTGCTTGATTGTTCTGCTCTTGAACTTTGTTTGGGGTGATGGAACGAGGGGAGTGAATGAAATGAGAGAAGAAAACTTGGCTGTTGTATAATTGAATTGGCAGAGGAGTAGGAGTTGATTGCTACTGCAAAGGCATGGCTAAAAGTTGGATAGCATAGTGTAGGGTAGCTGATGGGAGAGGTGCTTTTAGCTCACTTTTGGGGCTGATTGGACAATTAAAATCCCTCAGGATAAAATTATCGAAACTGTAGAAATTCTTCAGGGTTGGCTAACTAATAACTCGTGAAAAATGCTTGAATGCTAAATTAAATAAATATGCAATGCATAAAAATTTAATAACTAAATTTACAAATACTTTTGTAAATCATTTTTGTTGGAATTAAAAATAAATTCTTTTCTCTTTCCGGCGTGAATCATCTTAAATTTAAGTTCGAAAATATTCTAATTGTGAATTCAAGCTTTAAAACTCAAACTCGTAACTGAATAGTTAGTGTTGGTTGCACTACAAGAAAAGGCGGCGTTAACGACCGAATTTTTGGTCGTTAAGACCTGAAATTCGGTCGTTAAATTGGTTAACGACCGAATTTACGACCGTACAAGGGCGTCGCAGCTTCGATCGTCGCGCGGCTTTTAACGACCGAAATCAAACGGTCGTTGTTTCTAACTTGGTCGTGAATTAAACTTGGTCGTTATACCCTTCTTTTCTTGTAGTGTTGTGAATTCGTATTTCGCAACTAGAATTAGTGCTAGTTGTGAATTATAGCTCAAAAACTTGAATTCACAACTAAAAAAAATCAGTGGATAGTTTTTAAGTTTTTCATATTAGTGAATATTTTTTATCAAATGGATAGCTTCGATGGCCTCTTTTATGTAAACAAAAGTTTTCTACAATACCACCATCGACAAGCTTCAGTGGTTCACGCCTTAAGAGATTCACAATTGTAAATTCAAGATCGTTTTCAGCACCCTCAGTTGTAGAACAAGAATATAAGAACATACTTCCTCCGTTCCACTTATCTTGACAATTTTACTTTGGGCACAAAAATTAAAAATAAGGGGTTAAGAGTGTAAAATGGGAGGGGACTGGTGCGTCGTTTTACACCAAAAATATCCGGCAGTCAGCCGGTATGCCCACACTGCGCAGACAGTAGTAAGCAAAATCGTCTCCCAAGGGACTGGCGAGAATTTCTCTAATTAAAGCCTGCAAGTAACCTACGAAATTTTGAGAAGAAAATATAGTAAATACTAAACTTAAAATTAAATAAATAAAAATGCAAATAACCAATTTTTCTAATCAACCAAAAGATGAATAAAAATTCCAACAATCAATAAAAGAATTCCAGCAATCAATTAAGTCCACCCTAGCTCAATTATTCCGATCATGGATGCAAAAATAACTTTAAATTATGCAAACAAACCAGTTATAACCACCGAAGACGCTTCTGACGTGATCTTATTTCTCCTTAATTATTCGGTAACCAGGAAGACGCTTCACTAATTACTACCCTAATCGACTGACAACTGTAAGAGACGCTCTATAGGTTTAATGAGCCGATAGCATTAATATCTAGAGAAACCCGATTCAAAACCAATAAACTCTGACGCAGGATTATTGAATTAAGACTGTTTTTCCCTTGACCCTGATGTGTCAATTTACCACTAATCAAACCTAAACCACAATTACGGATGGCCGGTTCAATTGGCTAAATAATTAATTCTAACCCAATAAATATTTGCAACTATCTAATGGATTAAAACAATTAATATCATTAAACATGGAGAATCGCAGATGCAAGCATAAAATAAAGTATAAGAACAATTAGATCTCACAGAATAATTTCGCTAGTGCTTCCCTAATCAATGCCGGAATATAGAAATTTAGCTAGAACTCATAATAAAAATAAATCAAACAAAATAAATAATTAATTGCAAAGGAAAGATGAAGGAATAAAACTTGAATTGAGAACTCCAAATTTGCATCCACAATTTTGCTTCAAAGTTGCCGTCTGGAATATGTATGATATGAGCTGATCTAAAACTCACTCCTTAATATATATATATAACTAATGAAATAGACCTAATTCTACTATGCAAAAAGTGGCGCATGGGCTAAACAAAACAAAAAGCTCATAACTTAAAATAAAAGAAAAGTGGCGAGGCCCATTAAATAAAAATCAGTCCAAATCAAACATGGTGGCCCAGCATGTCTTCTTCTCGGCACTTTAGCCTTCAATCCATGCAATCAATTCACGCCCAGGCAGAATGGGCACACCGCACGGCAGACGTGCACAACTTCTCTTCACACAGCTTCACGACTTCAAAACTCTTCTCAAAATCAATACTTTTCTCCAAAACCTATCAAATACCATAAACATTTATATAAGACCATAATTCATATCCAAAGACGATATTTAACACAAATTAAACATAGAAACCACACCAAAATCCCCCAAATAAATGCGTATAAATACGCCCAATCAAATCCCCCCACACTTAAACAAAGCTCGCCCTCGAGCACCAAAAAGAACAAAACGACAGGGAAGGAACAAAAGAAGACTCAAAACAACAAAAACAAAGCTTTGGCAACAATATGATAGATAATACTCAAAGTCTTGATCAAGATACAATCATCCACAAACCACTAACTATGCTCTTGCTCAGAAAATTATGCCATGTTCTTCATTCAAGTCAAAATTGTGCAAATTCAATCCTGTCTCACCAAGTTCACTCAATTTCTCTCAAAAGACAAATATGGACAGAATAAATTCACACAATTCACAACTTTATGCCTTCAAACACAGCTTGCCGTTATGTCACTATCTCCACCAAAATATGGAACCAATGCACAAATCAAAAGGTCTTGCACTTTGGTTGTAATGGGGCTAGGGTACGTACAGGTGGGATAAAACAAGAAAAAAGGGGATCAAAGAGGCTCAATATATGATTGAAAACATGCAACACACCAGACCTTCCATCAATAAAACTCTAGAGTAGCTCCTCAACATATCCACAATCCTCAAAACGTATGCATTTTATTATAGAACTCTATTTTTCTTTTTTTTTCTTTTTTTTTTCTTTTTTTTTTAACAGCATATATATCCCATAGAATCAATGAACTATCTCTCAACACACTAAAATTATAGGAGTACTCATCTTCTCATCTCGTCATAATCTAGTGCATTCACATGTTTTCAAGGGACAAAAGCAAGCTAAAACAGGCTAAGGCTCAATATATGTGAGTTTTCATCAAACAAAAAGGAGCAAATTAGGCACAAACAGGCTCACTAAGGGAATAGTGAAGTTTCGGATCATATGTTCAGGCCAAAATAATGGTTATTCCTAAATGCCTTAATCATTTTCATGCATTAAATTCTCAAACTCAGTCTTGACTATGGCAACAGGGCAAACCAGAAATTCGGCATTGAAGTTCGAATTAATCACTCATCAAAGAAACAATTAGAGCTAGTCATGTGTGCTCATTAGGGCTCAATCCTCACAATTTAGTAGGTTTCAAGTAATTTTGATCAAATTTTGCACGTTTTTCTCATACAAGAACACCTACAAACATATGCATAATTCCATCACAAGAGCAACAGCCTATCATACCAAATCCAATATCCTAATCTTAACTCTTCACATCATCCATCATAAAAATTGCCAAAGGACTCGAAACTGACAAGAAAACCAACATAGCAACAAAGCAAAGACACACAAAACAAAGACACTCCCCCACACTTGGACAACACAATGTCCTCATTGTGTGAGAGTATGACAGACCAAAACAGAAACAACAGCAGATAACTAAAAGAAATCAAAAGCTTCAAAAACGAAAAGCAAAAAGAAAGAAACTTCCCTGAACTGGAATCATGTAGGTGGGTGAGGAGGCTGAAGCTTCCGGCGATGAGGAATGGGCCACCGGAAAGGGTAGAGGCGCCGGCAGAGGACTCGTACTCGGTGTACGCAGAGGTGGGCGGGCGTTCGAAACTGCAGCAGCGGCGGAATGGATGGGGTGGCGTTGGGGGAAACCAAATTGAGGGAATTTTGACTTTAGTCAAAAACCCTAGTTCTAGAATTTGCACCTTGGCCCCCAACTTTTCAGAAACTGGAGGGCAACCCCCAAACCTGCGAAATTGACCAAAACACACCCCAAGTTTTTTTTTTTTTTTTTTTTTTTTTTTTTTTTTTTTAAGAAAAAACGAAAATAAACAAAACAAGGGCAAGAAAAATCGGGTTGCCTCCCGATGAGCGCCTTTATTTAACGTCCTTGGCTGGACAGAAAAGAAGTTCAAAATCCTTAGACAATGGTTGGAGACGTCAGGCTGAGCGCATTGAACGACTCCATCTCGACTCCAGCATAGTATGGCTTGAGTAATTGTCCATTAACCTTAAAACACTTTCGTGTTTCGAGGCTTTGGATTTCCACAGCTCCATGAGGACTTACACTAACAACTTCAAACGGGCCCAACCAACGAGATTTCAATTTTCCTGGCATAATCCTTAAGCGTGCGTTAAACAAGAGAACCTTCTGCCCAATTTCAAAGGATTTCCTTCGAATGTATTTGTCATGTAGAAATTTAGTTCGTTCCTTGTAACGACTTGCATGATCATACGCCTCCAATCGAATCTCCTCTAATTCTTGCAGTTGAAATTTCCGCTCTTTGCCAACAACTTTCTCATCTAAACAGAATTCCTTCACGGTCCAAAAAGCTTTATGCTCCATCTCAACAGGTAGATGACATTGCTTCCCAAAAATCAGCCTGTACGGAGACATACCAATCGGTGACTTGAATGCAGTGCGGTATGCCCATACCGCATCGTCCAGTCTCAAACTCCAATCCTTTCGTCTCGGGTTGACTGTTTTCTCAAGGATGCTCTTGATTTCTCGGTTAGAAACTTCAGCCTGACCATTGGATTGTGGATGATATGCTGTGGCAACTCGATGATGGACTCCATATTTCTTGAAAAGTGCTTCCAAAGTGCGGTTGCAAAAATGAGTTCCTTGATCGCTAATGATGGCACGGGGCACTCCAAATCTGTTAAAAATATTAGCTTTAAGGAACCCTGCAACAACTTTAGAGTCATTAGTGCGGGTGGCCTTCACTTCCACCCACTTCGAAACATAATCAACAGCCAAAAGAATGTAAGAATTTCCAAAAGAACTAGGAAACGGTCCCATAAAATCCATTCCCCAAACGTCAAAGATTTCACAAACCAAAATAGGGACTTGAGGCATTTCATTGCGAGAAGAGATATTACCTGTTCTTTGGCACTTGTCACAATTTTTGCAGAAATTGTAAGAATCCTTAAAAATAGTTTCCCAATAAAAACCACAATCAAGAATCTTACGTGCTGTTCGTTTGGGACCAAAGTGACCTCCACAAGCATGAGCATGGCAAAAATTCAAAATGGAATGAATCTCCTCATCAGGGATGCAACGTCGTATCACTTGATCCGCACAGGTCTTCCACAAATAAGGATCATCCCATATGAAGTATTTTGCTTGGCTCCTCAACTTATTCTTACGGGTTGTCTCCATTCCCTTAGGAAAAACTCCAGCAGTTAGAAAATTAACCAAATCAGCATACCAAGGAGTGTTACCGTCGATGTGCAGCAGCTGTTCGTCTGGAAAGTCGTCTGGTATGGGCATACCGTCCGACACAGTCTGCAGTCTGCTCAAATGGTCAGCTACCAAGTTCTCGGCTCCCTTTTTATCTTTAATCTCCAAGTCAAATTCCTGCAAAAGCAGAATCCAACGGATCAAGCGAGGCTTAGATTCTTTTTTAGAGAGCAAATACTTAAGAGCTGCATGGTCAGAATAAACAACAACTTTAGAGCCAATCAAATAAGATCTAAATTTTTCACAAGCAAAAACGATGGCTAAAAGCTCCTTCTCCGTGGTTGTGTAATTGCATTGAGCCGGGTTGAGAGTTTTGGAAGCATAGTAAATCACATGGCTCTCTTTCCCAACTTTCTGCCCTAGCACTGCTCCAACGGCGTAGTCGCTTGCATCGCACATGATTTCAAAAGGCTCTCCCCAAATTGGTGGTTGAATGATGGGGGCAGAAGTGAGTCTACTCTTCAACAAATCAAAGGCCTCCTTGCACTTGTCATCGAACACAAAAGACACATCTTGATGAAGCAACCTAGTGAGAGGTTGAGCAGTCTTTGCAAAGTCTTTTATGAAACGCCTATAAAAACCTGCATGGCCTAAGAAAGCACGAATCTCTCTCACATTAGAAGGATAAGGTAACTTAACAATCAAATCAATTTTCGCCTTATCAACTTCTACTCCTCTTGCAGAAATCACATGCCCAAGAACAATCCCCTCTCTCACCATGAAATGACATTTCTCAAAGTTCAACACCAAATTAGTGTCGACACATCTCTGCAAAACTTGTTCAAGATTAGTCAAACAATGGTCAAAAGAGTCTCCATGCACAGTAAAATCATCCATGAAAATTTCTATGCAACTCTCAATCATGTCAGAAAATAGACTCATCATACAACGCTGAAAAGTACCAGGAGCATTACATAATCCAAACGGCATACGACGCCATGCAAAAGTGCCAAAAGGACAAGTAAAAATGGTTTTCTCTTGATCTTCCTGAGCTACAAAAATTTGAAAATATCCAGAGTAGCCATCAAGAAAACAAAAGAATTCCTTACCAGCCAATCGCTCAAGCATCTCATCAATGAAAGGTAATGGAAAATGATCTTTCCTAGTAGCATTATTCAACTTCCTAAAATCAATGCACATACGCCAACCAGTTTGCAACCTCATGGGAATCAACTCATTCTTCTCATTCTTAACCAATTGAAAACCAGACTTCTTAGGAACCACATGAACAGGACTGACCCATGTACTATCAGAAATCGGATAAATAATCCCTAGATCAAGCAATTTAAGAATTTCTTTAAGCACAACTTCTTTCATGACAGGGTTCAATTTTCTTTGAGGATCCCTAGACGGCTTACTATTTGGCTCAAGTAAGATTCTATGCATGCAAGTAGAGGGACTAATACCTTTGATATCGGCTATAGTCCATCCAATGGCAGATTTATGCATCTTAAGAAGACTTACCAACCTTACCTCTTGTTCTGCACTGAGTTCATTGTTGATGATCACTGGCAGCGTGTCATCCTCTCCTAAAAACACATATTTCAGATGCTGGGGCAGTACCTTCAAGTCCAGCTTCGGTGGCTTCACAACAGAGGGCAAAATCGGTTCTGTGCTGGTCGGTATGGGCATCCTGCTCGACAGGTGCCGAACTGGAATTTCCTCCGTTGAGTACAGCTGCATAATAATCTCTCTAATGGCTTCATTCTCCTCAGTTTTGGAGTTCTCTTCAGTTAGGGAACTGAAAATAACATGCTCAAGCTCATCCTCCCTGAAATTCTCAACAAATTCCTCAACCAAATGGTCAATAACATCAATCATGAACACAGATTCAGGATCCTCAACATGCTTCATAGCCTCAAAAATATTAAATGTGACAACATCTCCATCAAATTCAAGGCTAAGCATTCCACTATCCACATCAATTTTTGCTTTAGCAGTTTTCATGAATGGTCTCCCTAAAAGAATCAAGGATTGCTTAGCAGAATCATCCATATCAACAATATAAAAATCCACAGGAAAAATCAAATCATTGACCTTGACAAGGACATCCTCAACAACACCTTCGGGATATGCAGTAGACCTATCAGCTAACTGAATGATAACACGAGTGTCTTTCAAAGGTCCTAATTGCAAATCCTTATACACAGAATAAGGCATGACATTTATGGATGCTCCTAAATCTAGCATGTCTCTCTCAACAGTCTTATTACCTATAATGCATGGAATAGTGAACATACCAGGATCTCGACACTTTTGGGGCAATTTTCTTTGCAGAACAGCAGAAACATTCTCACTCACTCGAATTCTCGCATCATTCCCAAACTTCATTTTCTTAGAGCATAACTCTTTTAAAAACTTTGCGTACCTGGGAACTTGCTTAATTGCATCAAGCAAGGGTAAGTTTATTTCTACCTTCTTGAAGATTTCTAGAATATCCTTCTCTTCTTCAATTCTCTTGTTCTGAGCCAACCTAGAAGGAAAAGGTGGTGCAATCAGTGATTGAGGAATTGAAACCTTAGGTTTTCCACTTACCTTAGAAGAGCTAGGCTCGGTGGATTCTGGTGACTTCTCACTAATTGCATCGTCCTTGGCTTCATCGGGCTTTTCTTCTTTGTCCTGCTGCTTAAGTTGTGGCTCAACTATAATTCTCCCACTTCTTGTAGTTACAGCACTTGCATTTTCCTTGGGATTCATCTCCGTGACAGAAGGAAGTCGGCCTTGATTCGCCTGCAGCTTGTTCACCTGAGTGGCTAACTGTGTGATTTGTGTGCCCATATTACTCAATGCTGCCTGAGTTTCATTCTGGAATGCCTGCTGACTTTGCACCAAATTCTTCACAATTTCACTGCTCTGGGCGAGGCTCTTCATGATATCGTTCATATTGGGTGCAGAACTCGGTGCAGGACGTGCGGTATGGGCATACTGTCCAGCCTGCGGCGGATTCGGCGCGTACATCCCTGGTTCCTGCTGTCTCCACCTAAAATTTGGGTGATTTCTCCACCCTGGATTGTAGGTGTTGGAAAAAGGGTCATTTCGCCTTTGCCTTTGTGCGTTCATCTCTTGCTCATCAGCGGATCCCATGCACGCTTGCTCAGTATTATTATCCTGCAGAGATGGACATGCATCAGTAGGATGATTATTTTCAAAGCAAATTCCACATTGAACGTGTTGAGTTTTAGAGACGGCAAGTCCTCTAACTAAAGAGGTGAGAGCATCAATTCTCTCGTTCATGTTGGAATCTTCTACTTTCTGCACTGGCCTATAACGATCATCATCCTCATCCTCATATTGTTGGCCATTTGAAACCATGTCAACGATGAGTTGCTTTGCTTCGTCCAAAGTTTTATTGGTCAAGCTTCCACCACAAGCAGCGTCAACAATTTTCCTATCAAAAGAAGACATACCACGATAAAAATAGTTAGTAAGCAATTGGTAGTCAGAAAATCCATGATCAGGACACTTGCGACACAGCTGTTGGAATCTCTCCCAATAATCGGCTAGACTCTCCGCCTTCTTCTGTTTAATGCTGCTAATGGCCATTCTCAAATTTGCAGCTCTGGACTCAGGAAAGAATTTTCGCAAGAATTGTTCTTCTAAATCTCCCCAAGTTCTAATCGAACCAGGAGGAAGATCAAAAAGCCAATCTCTCGCTCTACCCTGCAAAGTATGAGAAAAAGTCAATAGCCTCAAATTATTTTCAGTAAAACCATGAGGGCGTAGAGTTGAGCAAACTAGATCAAATTCAGCCAGATGCTTGTGTGCACTCTCTCCAGGTAAATCACCGAATTTGGGTAGCACTTGAATGAAACCAGGCCGTATTTCAGCGTTGCCATTAATGGTAGGAAGGACAATGCACAAAGGGCGATTGCTTCTATGACGGCCTAACTCTCTGATCAGTTGAGGTGGTTCCTGTCGAGGATCAACGATCTCTCTATCGTTCTCCTCATCACTATTATTACGGTCACCCATTGGATCTTCAATTTCTTCTTGATCCTCAAGACTCGGTGGAGCAGAATTGGATATCTTTTTCCACTCCTTAGCTTGCTTCTTCAACTTTCGTGCAGTCTTCTCGATTTCTGGATCAAAAACTAATACGCCTGTACGAGAAGAACGGGGCATAAACTAAAAATAAAATAACTAAAAATAAAAGATAGACTGAAATCAGTAAAATCCTGCTTAAAACCAATCCCTGGCAACGGCGCCAAAATTTGGTGCGTCGTTTTACACCAAAAATATCCGGCAGTCAGCCGGTATGCCCACACTGCGCAGACAGTAGTAAGCAAAATCGTCTCCCAAGGGACTGGCGAGAATTTCTCTAATTAAAGCCTGCAAGTAACCTACGAAATTTTGAGAAGAAAATATAGTAAATACTAAACTTAAAATTAAATAAATAAAAATGCAAATAACCAATTTTTCTAATCAACCAAAAGATGAATAAAAATTCCAACAATCAATAAAAGAATTCCAGCAATCAATTAAGTCCACCCTAGCTCAATTATTCCGATCATGGATGCAAAAATAACTTTAAATTATGCAAACAAACCAGTTATAACCACCGAAGACGCTTCTGACGTGATCTTATTTCTCCTTAATTATTCGGTAACCAGGAAGACGCTTCACTAATTACTACCCTAATCGACTGACAACTGTAAGAGACGCTCTATAGGTTTAATGAGCCGATAGCATTAATATCTAGAGAAACCCGATTCAAAACCAATAAACTCTGACGCAGGATTATTGAATTAAGACTGTTTTTCCCTTGACCCTGATGTGTCAATTTACCACTAATCAAACCTAAACCACAATTACGGATGGCCGGTTCAATTGGCTAAATAATTAATTCTAACCCAATAAATATTTGCAACTATCTAATGGATTAAAACAATTAATATCATTAAACATGGAGAATCGCAGATGCAAGCATAAAATAAAGTATAAGAACAATTAGATCTCACAGAATAATTTCGCTAGTGCTTCCCTAATCAATGCCGGAATATAGAAATTTAGCTAGAACTCATAATAAAAATAAATCAAACAAAATAAATAATTAATTGCAAAGGAAAGACGAAGGAATAAAACTTGAATTGAGAACTCCAAATTTGCATCCACAATTTTGCTTCAAAGTTGCCGTCTGGAATATGTATGATATGAGCTGATCTAAAACTCACTCCTTAATATATATATATAACTAATGAAATAGACCTAATTCTACTATGCAAAAAGTGGCGCATGGGCTAAACAAAACAAAAAGCTCATAACTTAAAATAAAAGAAAAGTGGCGAGGCCCATTAAATAAAAATCAGTCCAAATCAAACATGGTGGCCCAGCATGTCTTCTTCTCGGCACTTTAGCCTTCAATCCATGCAATCAATTCACGCCCAGGCAGAATGGGCACACCGCACGGCAGACGTGCACAACTTCTCTTCACACAGCTTCACGACTTCAAAACTCTTCTCAAAATCAATACTTTTCTCCAAAACCTATCAAATACCATAAACATTTATATAAGACCATAATTCATATCCAAAGACGATATTTAACACAAATTAAACATAGAAACCACACCAAAATCCCCCAAATAAATGCGTATAAATACGCCCAATCAGGGACCAGTGTTTGATATGTGTAGAGAAAGTAGGGATCACATACTATTTTTGAAAAATGTTATTATAAATGAGACAAACTAAAAAGAAAAGTATGCCAAGATAAGTGGGACAGATGGAGTAATAAATATGAAGCTGCAGTTTTACTTATATTCTTACAAAAATACAAACAGGCAGCTCATCATATATCAACCTCTTTACACATGCATATGCAAGGGGATAGAACATAGTTAGCAGGATCTTAATGCAAGAAGATGGTGAATAATTAAAAAATCCAGAACTGCAATCATTACACAGTTATATTAAAATGCATAGATCAGCCCTACTCAAAATCAATAGACACAATTCAACTTAAAATGATGTGCAACCTCATTGCAATGCCTAACTCAGCTAAATGGAGAAGAAGAAGAAAAAAGTAAACAGGTTAAAATTTGACAGAGAGAGAGAGAGAAGCATTACCATGTACCCGGTGGTAATAAATACCCCCTCTGTCCCACTATAAGTGGCTCAAAACTTTTCGAGATTGAAAGTTTAGAAATTTACTTATTTAATATCTTTTAATTAAATATATGTACAAATTAAATATATATATATATATATATATATATACATATATTCTATGAAATAGACTTTAATCTTGAAAATATATTCTTCAACTTGTTGTTCTAAGTTTTGTATTATTGATGTTTTTCTTCTTCGGATAAATGCAGTAAAAATGTCATTAGCAAAATGTGTGTTACATGAGGACTGTAAAATTAGATGCAATAAAGGTCGTCCATTATGCTTGGATGGCGTTTGCATTTGTCTCGATGAGCAAAGATATATGTCCAGCGAATATGGTAATTTTAATAAAAAAAATTGATGTTGTATTTAACTATTTATATACTAATTTTTTATTATTATGAACTATTGTTGAAGGACCTGCGTGTCGGAGCGATGCAGAGTGTGCCTCGCAAAAATGTATCGGTAAAGTGGTGTTGACAGATATCGTGTCATGCGAATGCTACTTCCAATCAGGATCAGAAACTAGTGATAAAGGATGCACAAACGAATGTGTGCCCCACTGTTATGGAAATTGTGTTTGTGAATAAAAAAAGGACAAAATCATCTTAAAATGTTTTTCAACAATATTTAATAAACTGAAATCTTGATGGAGATGAAGCGTTACTAATTTTTTGCAATTTTTTTGCAGCAATTTTCGAAAATTGGCCATAATTTGTTTTTCATTTTTGTCTCAAATTTGTCCAGTGTTCGGTTTTTATCTACATGGACCTCGAAAATTGACACGTGTCATTTCCAGCGGCCACCCTGTCATTTTCGGCCACCTCCGTGTGAATTTCCAAGTTCACACTCCACATAGATAAAAATCGATCAACATACAAATTTGAGATGAAAATGAAAGGTTATGAATTATGGGTAATTCTATTCACAGCCCCCATTTTTCTCCATGTAGCCCCCTATATAAAATAATAATTATAAATTTACTAACTTACCCCTTTAAATCATAGTCTTTAAATTAAATAATGTATATTCTTTTTTCAGCTAATAAAATCGGGTATAGCCCCACTCAATCAACATAACCCCCATCCCCTGCTTCCTAAATAAACCCAATTAAATCCCTATAATCCATAACTCCCAAATAATAATGTTATACTTCCATACTTTGTTTTCAGAATCTTCTCAATCATCTTTATTCTTGAAATTCTACTGTGTCATCTCAGTTTATGAAGTTCTTGTGTCATCTCAATTTAAAATCGTATCGTACTTCAAGTTGAAGAAACATAAAAATTACATTTGATTTTTCAGCAAAGAGAAACTATGAAAAGCTCCATATTTTTCCACGATTTTCACCTACACCCTACCGAATGATGAAATAATCTTTGGAAACCAAATTCCTCCATTCTTTCCACGGTAATTCTAATTATTCTGCAATTTGATTGCAAATTCTAAGTTTTAATGTGTCTAATTCTCAATCTCATTTCCAAGTCCAGACAATGTTTTTCAAGGCCCGCCTCACATCTTCATTGCAGAACTTTTGAGTATTTGAAGGTGTCTCCGGTGGACTTCAAGAGCTCCACTACCGCGACCTAAGGCACCACCTCGAACACCTCCGCCGTCACCAACAGCAGCCCCTTCCTACCGTTCGTCCGCCGAGCCTTGCATCCGCACTTTGTAGTCGTCCTTGCTCCACACCAGCCTGAAATTCAATTCAGCTCATTCGCCAACGAGCCCAGTTTCTCCACCGCCGCCGCCGACAAGCACTACGATATGAAGAGTGACCCCGATCTCCTCCCATACTCGAAGATTCGACAGGTCGAACCTTGACAACATCGACGATATGAACTCAAACATATTGTAGAACGGCGGCGAGGATTTGGATCTCTTCATCTCGATCTCCTCCATTGGCTCCTGATTCGAAGGTTCCTTCACCGACAATGCGATCGACCGTGTGAATCTTTTACAGAACCATGGTACTTTCATGATCGCCCTGACTAATCCACTTATCCAGATTCACAACCAGCAGTTGTAAATAAGCCGCTTCGCCTTGTGCATGATCCACAGAGAAAATGAGAACTCCGCCTTGAAAATCATCATAACGTTTTCATCCTCAAACTGCAGGAATCCGGTCAGAAGCAGGCTGGCACAACATAACTTCGAAAAAGAATCGAGATCCAGAATAATTAAACAGCATAATTTGGGGCCGGGGAGTATCGGGTAAAATAGTAAATTTGTAATTCTTTATTATTACTATTATAGACGAGGGCTATACTGAGTAAAACGGGGGCTATGAATAGAATCACCCATGAATTATGCGGTCGATTTTCAAAAATAAAGATACGAATCAATTTATAATCAGCCCATGTACAAGTTTGCATTTAAATATAAGCTGAGCCCTACTTAAAAATAGGGGCCTAATAAATACAGCCCATCCCCATCTCTCTAATCTCTCTTTCTCTTGGCTGAAAACTGGTCTCACGCAGCCCTCAAAGTCCTTTATTTATTCGTTTGTATCAACATGGGTCTACACATTCTTGTATTTAAATTAAAATACACTGCCTCGAGGAAGAAAATGTAAGTCTCAAATTCAAAAATTTGCACGACACTAAATCTCATCTCATTCAACACATAAACATGCTCCACCAGGGAAAAGAAAAAATCAAGATGCATAAAAACTAACCATGACAGAATAGATATCAGATTAATACAATCAGCAAAGGCGGAAGATTATTACAAATGTAGTGGAGACGACAAGACAAGAGTAGATGAATCTCTGTGTAATGAATTCAATCCCAGTTCACATACCGCGACCCCTCCGGACACATACTCTGCCCCTCCCGCTTGCACTCCACGAAAGGATTCTCACTATAGCATGTCGCATTGACGATCAAGTCCAACTAGATGGAGCATCAATTAATTGATGAAATTTTCGACCTCTCTAAGACTCAAACCCAAGTTTAAATGATTATTTTTGCATTATAAAAGTCTTATTCGTAGATTTCATTGATTTATTCATATCCATTAATTCTCATTCTTACAAAAGATAGCATTTTTAGTGGAGAATATATTCTTATTGCTAAACACCGAGAATTCTTTCATGAAATTAACCACCCCACTTATTTAGTATAGATATTTTATAGGTTCAATGCAATTAATTTATAAGTTACTTGTTTTTTGTTTTTTTCAAAGAAAATCAATAATAATTTCTTAATTACAGTTCTCACAATAAGATATTTTTATATTATTGCTTGGGTTAATATCGCATTCTATCTCAACCTTTCATTTATGTCTATTCCAACTTTTAAAATTTATCTATTTTATTCTCAAATTAATATAGAGGATTTTTTAAATTCAAAATTTATCAAAGGCTCTTGAAGCTCATGTTCTGGATTTGTCTGATCACATTTTCAATTTTAGCTTTAGGACATTCGGTAACAAAATAACTGAATAATAATTTTTTCGGAACAGAGAAACATACGTTCGAAATAATAATTGTACATAGGATAACCTATATCATGGTCTTCAAACGACATCAATCATTTTTCAGTTCAAAATTTCTCTATATTGTTATGAGGATTGAATTGATACTGACAATGATGAAATTAGCTAGGGATTCCCTTTTTGACAAGGAAAGCCCAAATAAGATGTTTTCAGCCCATTTAAGACTCAAATATATAAACCATACATAGACACAATTATAAATAAATTAATATATTAATATTATTTTAATATTATCGCAAGTTTAAAGTCACACTTTGCAGATCTAGCTACTACAAATCCAGGTTTATCAGCGTTGAGTAATATAACATTTTTATTTTGGCATGTAAAAACGCTTCAAATTACATTGAAGAATAAATAAATTGATTCGTCTAAGTAGAAATTTATTCGAAAATGAAAATTTATGGACATATTTTCTAATAATCAATACTACTTCTTCCCTTATTGTTTTTGACATCTAATGTGAATGGTTAGTTTTTATGCATCTTGATTTTTTTTCAAGTGAAGCATGTTTTTACGTTGGATGGATGAGATCCAATGTTTTAACTAATAAAAAATAATTATCTACCTTAATCAAGTGGAATAAACACTAATTAATAATAATTGTAGAAAAAAAATGATGAAAGAAAATAAATAAATAATACTCCCTCCGTCCCGTTATTAACGGCACGTTTCTTTTCGGCACGGGTATTAAGGAGAGTGTTATTAAGAGAAAAGTTGTAGGGACCACATGTTTAATGTTATTGTTAATTAATGTTAAATATTGTTAATAAATAACTCTCTTCTTCATCAACACCAGAGGCCGGCGCCGGCGGCGCCGCCGCCTTCCCTTCGCCTCGTCTGTCCTCCTCATCTCCGTCCAACAAATGTGTTTCCCCCAAATTCAAGAAATCCAAGAAATTCTGCAACTAAAGCCACTAGTTTCAGATCTCAACTCAAGCTTGTAGGCCCTGTACTATCGGATCTGGCCAAGGCAGAGAAGCCACCACCGACCCTCCCTTTTACAGAACTCCGGCAACAACAGAGGGAAGGCGGTGGAAGAGAAGAAGGAAGAAAGGCGAGAGATGGGTTGTCAAACACAAAATACAAAAAAATGCACGAAAAATCATAGAACACATACACTGTGAAAATCAAATTGAATCCCTCAGATCTTGTGTCAAAATTCCCAAGTTATTGAAGACAAAATCGAAAGGTAAAAATTCCCCAAAAATAAAATCGAAACAAAAGATCAAAACAAAAATCGTTAGATTCTGAAAATCAAAACAAAAATCAAAACGAAGACAAGGGGTGTGAGGGAGCTCAGTGGTGGAGTGAAACCCTGGCGGTGGAGCGGCCTGAATATTACCGGAGAACGGAGACGGACGCCAGAGCCAGGGGTGTGAGGGAACTCAGTGGTGACCGAGAATCTGGGGTGGTGGAGGGCACGAGGGCGGTGGTGGCGGCAGATCGACGGCAAGCAGATTGAGGCGGCGGTGGGGTGGTGGAGAAAAGGGTCGAGATGGAGAAGGCGGCAAGGCCAAGCAGAGAGGGAAGGCGACGAGCAGATTTTGTGGGAGAGAGGCAGCAGGCGGTGGAGGATGGCGGCGGCGCTAGGCAGTGGAGACGGCGAAGGGTGGTGGCGGAGCTAGGCAGTGGAGGCGGCGCTAGGGTTTGGTGGTGGAGGGATGAAGAAGAGGATAGAGAGAGACATGGAAGGAGCGTGCGTGAGTTTAGAGGAGAGAGAGGGTGTTGCAAAATAATTGGGGAGATTTATTTAGATTGACAATTAGTGAATTAATTAAGCTCTAAGTGATCCCTTATTATTTCCAAAAATAGAAACGTGCCATTAATATTGGGACAGCCCAAAATGGAATACGTGCCATTAATAGCAGGACGGAGGGAGTAAAAAAGATTAGAGTCATGGGTCATAAAATTTGGTACAGTGGATCTTAAGTGATATTGAATACTTTCTACCAAAAATTCACTCATCGTATAGAACTAACTTATTACTTTATAGCAAAAGCTATTCATCATCGATCGAAACATACAGCCAATTATTCAATTAAATTGAATTATTTTATCAATCATATATTATCATTCAAATCAAACACCTCTTTACAATTTTTCACAATCACAAGGGATGAGGAGTAAAATAACAGTCTTGCCTTAGTGGGCTAAAGCCCAATAAAAAAAATAAAAGAAAAAGCCCAACTCTAAGAATGAGAAAAGTGAGCCCAACCCTCCTTCTTGGGCGACACTAGTTAGTCGCTGCACATTATAGTAATGTGAAGCATTCTTGTAGTGTTTGTTAGCATTGTTTTATTTTATTCTGCTTCTCTGCCTAAGATTACCTTCCCACACTCTCTTAAGAAGTTGATATTCGAGATGAACGACGAATTGGATGACATATTGAGTACCCTCTCTCTCTCTCTTTGTTGACAGATGATAAGAGGTGAGAGGGAAGAGGATTAAAGAAAAATAAGCAAATACACAAAAACAAGAGAGATAATTAATGGTGGTAAAACCTAGCTAGCTAGCAAAACCAACTACTTCGAAGTTGGGGCCTGCCAAGCTCTGCACTAGTGCTTCGTTCTTACGCTGAACCCAAACTTTAACATGAAATGGAAGATCTTCCCCTTGTAATTCCACTTGTTCCTCTACGATCTCCTTTGCGCACATCACAGCAGATTCGCCACAATACCTCATCCATATCTTTTGCAGCGTCGGTATGTCTCCAATTTGAGTCGGGATCTCCTTCAACTCTTCCATATAAACAAGACGAAGCTTCTCAAGGCGTGGAAAGATGGAGTTCGATTCCGCAGTCCAATGCTTCAAACTGGGACACCAATACAATCCCAAGTATTTGAGGGAAGGGAACTGGCCTTCAACCATTTCCCACTTGCCGGTTCCAAAGCACCCGTACCACAACTTGAACTTCTCGAGAAGGGGCATTGAACCTATCATTTCCAATATTTTTTCCCATTCAAAGCCACCATTCATCACAAGAGTCAACTTCTTGAGGCTTTGGGGGAATGTGAGCGCATACAGAGCAGCTCTAAAATCATCCCAACAATGTACGTGGAGGAATTCCAATTTACACAGACGTTTGATATTGTTCAGACAATAATCATCATCTTGCTCGATTCCCCCTCTCCCAAAATACACTATCCCCAATTTTTTGATATTGGGAATTCTCTTAACCACCTCTTCACTGCACTTGAAATTTGCTATTCGCTCAAGCACCAGTAGATTCTCCATGACGACGACATCATCACTCGAAGGTTCTGGAAGATAAAAACTTCTTTCAGTCATTTCAATATGCCTAAGTTGTGGCATTCTCCAAATCTCAGCAGGAGCAGTGAAATCTTCTTCACAAAAAACAATCAATATGTGCAGATTCCAGAGCCGAGTAAACGAGGTAAAGATCGAGGACATGCTACCAACTCTAACAGCAAGGTGGCGCAAGTTAACATACTGAGACGCAAGGGACTTGATCACGTGTCGTTCATCTTCAGAATAAGGAAACTGGTATGCATGTAATGTTCTAAGCAACCCGGAATTCTTAATACGCGGGACATTCCCATATTCACTGATAATGGAACGAGCATGTGGCATAGATTGCAAGTCGTCAAGGACTTTCTTCTTAGGCATGTTCCTGGGTATAACAACGCGGCGTTGGCTACTCATGCCTCGAGGACTAGATTGCCCTATCACATGATAGAACCCATCTTTCTTGCTTTGATTCAAGCATAAATCCCTCAACAAATCATGAATTTTGACACATTTTATGTTTCCTGTAGACCCCACTTCCCCAACTAGAATGAGATTTCTATCAATCAAGTCCTTTAAGAACACTATGGCAATAGTTTCCAAACTTTTGCCATTCATGGGTTTTAAAAATCCTTCAGAAACCCATAGCTTCACGAGTGTTGAGACTCTAACCGAATCATCCTCCTCAAACACTCCCATATACAAAAAACATGGCTTTAAATAAACTGGCAAATGATTATAGCTCATTTTCAACAGTTTCATGCAATTCTTATCATTCTCCAAATTCACTTCTGAAGCTAAGTTCTTTCTAATTGATTCCCAAACTCCTACAGTGTGTTCCCTATTTTTCAAAATACCCCCCACTACAACAATTGATAAAGGAAGTCCTCTGCAATTCTCTACTATTTTCTTTCCAATTTTCTCTAACTCATGAGGGCAACTTCCAACCCCAAACAAAGTTTTTGAGAAGAGTTCCCAGCTTCTAACCTCATCTAAAAATTCCATTTGAAGGCTATAATTGTTGTTCAATTGGGAACTCAAGTGTAAAAGCCTAGTCGTCACTAATATCCGACTACAGTTCTCATTTTCGGGAAAGAAACGTTGTATCCTATCCCAAGCATCGATACTCCACATATCATCCATCACAATTAGAAACTTTCTACCTATCAAATGCTGGTAGAGCTCTAATCCTAGTTCATCTTCACTCTTTTCACTCAGTTGTTCCTTGCTTTTATTAGTGGCTTGAGAAACAAGTTCACAAAGAATTTCCCTTGTGTTGTATTGTTGAGAAATAGTAGCCCAAGCACAAACGTCGAAACGCTGCTCAATAATTTTCTTCGAATAAACAGTTTTGGCAAGAGTGGTCTTACCTATCCCGCCCATTCCTGTGATCGGGATGCATTGGCGCTCGCGTTGGTCCGAAACGAGCCTTTCCAAGATTCCATTCACGACACCCTCAGACCACACCACCATTCCTCTACTGTTCTTCCCAGTGGAAGAAGAAGCAGAGACGAAGCCACGCCGCGTATCAAGGAACACCACCTTCTCTGTATTCCTCTGCATCACCAAACTCTTGATCAGATCCATTTCTTGTATCACATTTTGCACATCTTGAAACAAGTTCATCTCTTCCTCAGCTCGAAAGCAGCTGAGGAAGCGGCTGCGAATGGTTTCTCTGGATCTGCTCAGCTGAATCTTGGCCACGATATGAGATTCGATGGCGTCTTCAGCTGCATAAGCTGCATCTGCAATACGCATCTCCAATGGATCTGCTTCGTCGGAAACAGGGGAGTCATAAGCTTCGAGAAACTCCTGCAAGAACATGACATTTTGAGTGAGGGATTGAACTTGGTGTTTGTTTAGAGAAATCGGAGGGGAATGGTGGCGCTCGAGGTCGTCTATGATATGCATTAGAGAAACCAAGGCTGCGTAGGCCGCCATGATCGATGTCAGTTGAAGGCAAACAGAGTATAATTATGAGAATTTTGGACAAGAATTTGATAGAATCTTAATTTAGCTTCTTATTTATACTAACATAATGGCTAGCAACTCAGTCTTAATTGGTCATATTTTAGGCGACATATCTTATCATAGCAGTTGGCAATAATGTGAAAGCGGACGGTTGGCAATAATGTGAAAGCGAATGGTTGTGATAATAATTGAGGAGATACATATAACCATTGTGACTTACAGATTCTCCTTATTTCAATGGCATGCTCCAATGGACTGCCTCAGCAATGCGATGCTCCAATTAAATCCTTATTGCGAAAATAGTTAGAATTATTTCATTGAATATAAAACCAATTCTACTGAAATTATAAATTAATTCTACCGAAATCTATAAATTATTCACGATACTTGTTTAGTGTAGAATTCAACGCAATTACTTTGTAGGATAATTAATCCAATTTTGGAATGAGAAATAATTATCCAATTTAATTGATAATTATTATTTTATAAGTTTTTTTTAAAAAAATATAATGACTGAATATTCGATCGTTAACAAAGAATAATTTTATTTTAATTTTTTTATATTTAACAATCGAAATATCAATCGTTAAAGATTATTTTTATTTATTTTATTGACTAATTCACAACTGAATAATTTCATTGGCTAACATAATTGATATAATATTTTATTTTACGAAAATAATAACGACAGATTATTTGATTGTTAAAATAGTATTTACTTATTTTATTATTTTTAACAAAAATGAACTGCTAATAATGGTCTTTTTTATTTCTATTTTTTTTGTTTCAATAGACGATCAAATATTAGTTGATTACTACAACTTCTGTCTCAGCTTTTAGTATCCATTTTAGAGTGGCACGAGTTTTAATTAAGTGGCTGTGTGTATTGTAAGTGAAATAAGGGTCTCACCTTTTATGTGAGTGTTAAAATAATTAAAGTTGAGCAAGAGTCCCACCTACTTTTACTAAAAATAGAAATAGATACCAAAATGTGGGACAACCAAAAAAGGAAAGATGGATACTAAAAGTTCGGACAGAGAAAATATTTTTTTAAGAAATACTAGCATTTGCCCTCCGTACAATGCACGGGAAACATTTTTATATTTCTATATTTATATAAAATTGATACTAACTCAATTATGATATTTATAAATATAATAAAAAATTAATTTTAACTAAATATATTTGAGATGAATATTATTATAAGTACAAATAAAGAGAAAACAAATAAGCCCAATAAAAACTAAAAGAAAAGTCCCAAGTCTAATAATGAAAAAGAGGGCCCAACCCTCTCACTTGAATTTCTCTCTCAAGCTCTCTCTCTCTCTTCTCCGGCAATACATTATTGCCACCGCCACCGCCGTGCGCACCTTCTTCAAAGTGTTGGGCTATTCCAGGCGACTCACCTGTTGCTCTCTTCTCAATTTCACGAAGAAGATATCTAAATACCGCTGAAATACCAACTAGGAAATTAAGTTTTCAAAAGTGAGGAATATGCTTCGACAAAGTGTGTGCATTTTCACCAATTGTTTTGGAAAAAAACTAAGTCTGAAAATGATGACTTCATGACTCCATCCTTACATCTATAAAGAACAATTATTCGAATTTTACAAATCTCTAACCTGAAAAGGAGTATCTATATTGTCAAAAGAGCAGCTTAACACGACCGCTTCACACGAACTTGAAAGCTATATCCGAACTTCTTCCGGTCCTGTTCCATCAATTTTGCCTTCCTCAAAAGATTTCTCAATGAGTTTTAAGTGTTGGAATATCCCCAATATTTGATTTTATTACTACATCAAACGGACTTGAGTAAAAATTAATGTGCTCAATCTTTGTAAAAAAAAACAACAACTAATGCATACAATAAGTAATGTTGATTAATCCACCACATTCAGCTGTCGGAAATATATACATGAACAGAGCATCAATTACAACAACATGAAAAAGAAGTAGAAGAGTCATGAATTTGCTCAAACAAACATCACCAAATGATGCTCCTTGAATGATATAAAACTAAATTGAAGGTTGTCCACGAAAATACTCTTACCATCAACTCTTTGCCTTCTTTAATTTGAGCAATTCAAATCTTCGCAGCTGAAAAAAATATGAGAAACTATAGGAGTCATCTAACTAAACCATTAAAATACCAACTAGGAATTTAAATTTTCAAACGAGAGGAAGATGCTTAGGCCAAGGTGTGTGCATTTTCACCAATTGTTTTGGAAAAAAACTAAATTTGAAAATGATGACTTCATGACTCCATCCTTATATTTAGGGTTAATACAAAATCTTGGGTACACTAGTATTATTTATATAGATTGAATTAGGATATGGGTTCAAATTAGGGTGCGAGTCAAAGTTTATGTGAAGGTGTAATCCGATTGTATTGTACACCCGGTCGTACCCAAGACCACCTCTAGGGTTAATAGTGTTTTATGTTCCAAACTTTCAGCGTTTTCTATAAAATGTCCCGAACTTTTATTTTCTCCTAGAAAATCTTGAACTTTTAATTTTTTTTTTCCATGAATTGTCCCGCTATACAAAATTCGATGACGAAAAGATGATAAAAACCCCGAACTTTTAGCGTTTTCCAACAAT
This sequence comes from Salvia miltiorrhiza, assembly GCF_028751815.1. Taxonomy (NCBI): domain Eukaryota; kingdom Viridiplantae; phylum Streptophyta; class Magnoliopsida; order Lamiales; family Lamiaceae; genus Salvia; species Salvia miltiorrhiza. The sequence continues at coordinate 4,605,498 of NC_080389.1, forward strand.
GGTGGTTCCTAATATGTTTTTTCAATCATGATGGTCCCCAAAATATTTCTTATGGCGAGATAATTCATCTTTTTGTCACCGAATTTTGCATAACGGGACATTTAATGGAAAAAACTTAAAGTTCAGGGATTTTTGGAGAAAATGAAAATTTGGGACATTTTGTGGAAAACGCTGAAAGTTTGGGATATTTTGTGAAAACACTGAAAGTTCGAGACATAAAACACTATTAACCCTTATATTTATAATGAGAAGTTTAGAAATTATTCAAATTTTACAAATCTCTAACCTGGAAATGAGTATCTATCTATACTAATAGAAAAAGAGCGAATGACAATTTAAGGGACAACTTGTGGATTGCCTATTTTACCCCTAAAATATAAATTTGTTAGTATAGATTAATAATTATCAACATCACGATTTTTCAATTAATTTTGACTCCTTTCTTTTTTGCCTTTTTAAAGAGAATGACATTGAGTGAATTAAGGGATATAATATACTCCCTCCTATTCTAAATATATGTCGTTCTACTGCTTTTCATCAATTTCGTTTTATATGTCGTTTTAACTTTTATGTATCAATATTAACCTTATTTATTTACCATCATTAATTGCCTCTCGTTTTTCTTTTTTCCATCTTTGATAAGCACCGCTTCTTTTCTCTTTTTATTAATATTCCTACTTACTATTCTTTATGTTTTTCAATCAAACATTTATTGTAAAAATTATCATTAAATAAGGTTAATATAGGTAAAAAAATTTATCATTAAAAATTGTGCAAAGGACTAAAACGACTAATATTTAGAATAGGAGGGAGTAATTATCTTATCACCCTCACGATTTTTCAATCCATTGACTTCATAATTATCTTAATTAAGGGATATAATACAATTATCTATGGAAGAAGTTCACTCTAATTCCGTATATATTTATATATATCAAAATCTTTATCTTATGTACTAACTAAACTAAACTCTAAATATAAATAAAAATTAATTAAAGTTCTAATTCTTCTCCAACTCAATCAATTATCTCCTCGCAACTAACCTCAAAGCCATCCTTCCGCACCATCGCATACAACCTCGCCGCCACTGTGAGCCTCCGGTCCGCCGCGCTTCACCGTTGCTCTTAGTCTTTTTTCCGGTCGCCGCCTCCCCTCTTCGAAGGCCGGTTGAGGTTAGTTTTGATTCTCGCTTCGTCTGTTAATAAGCTTGCTATCTGAATACTTTTCTGGTTATAATATGTCCAGGTCACCCGACAAGTTAAACACTTCGAAGAGAACCATTCCGTTCGATTTCTCGCTTAATTAGTCGGGCAGAGAAGCTTGAAGGTGATCTATCAAGGTAAGGATATCCATGTTTTGGTCATGGAAGGATATATGCAAATAAGATTGACATTATTATGGATTAAAGAAGCAATATTTTGTTTGCCAATTTGCTCCGCAGGTCGCCGCCGTCGACTGGAATTTCATAATTTCCTCCGCACATGGGTACGCCTATGATATTATATTCAAATTTTAGGAGATTATATTTTGTTTTCAGTATGAATATGCTACAAAATAGTTTGCAATTTTATGGTATTTGATGGTTTGTATTTCTCATTGCTCAATATCTAAGATTATCAATCCCAATAATAAACTAAGATATAGATTCAGACTCTCTCAAAATTATATCTCCATAACTTCTCTCAAGAACATAAACTTTGCAGCATGAATTTTAAACATTTATTTATTTCCAAATTGGATGTCCTATCACCTTGTAAGTAAAAAATATGCATGAGATGTTTTACGGGTCGATATCTAAATATAAATCGATAGTAAATTATATATTTATAAATTTACTAGCAGCTAGAACATAGTACGTATTATTGAATGTGGCTTAATTGTGTAATTTATCAAAATAAAATTAGTAAGACATAGTTATATTTTAATTTATTTTTTGAGAGAAAAAAAGGCATAATTTAATTCAAAATTTTGTGCTCCAATTATATTCGGGAAAACATAAAAAGTTGAGAGGTGAAAATTCATGTGAGGGGCAGGAGCACATCTCACGATTTTGGGTTACAATTTTCTAGAGAGTAGCAATATTGAGTGGCCTTTGTCAGTTTGAGGAAGACAATTGAGATGATTGTAATTAATACACTGTGAAGTAAACTATACTAGAATTTTGGATGTTGATTTCAATGGTATATATATATTTTTTTGTTTAGTGTATAATTCATCACTATCCTTTTTTCTGTAATAGTCGGATACCTACCATATTCTTGATGTATAGTCTTGATACGAAGAGAGAAGAAAAGAGTCGGTTTTACACTTTACCTTTACCTGGTAGGTTGCATGAAACAATAAGTACTATAATTCGACGCTCTAAGAAGTAGAAACTTAAGAAATAGTTCTGTTTGCTTATATATATATTTATTTTATATATATGTCTTTGTGTCATGTTACGAGAAGGCTGCTGATATTCTTCCATCTCATTTTGTCGCTGATGGAAGAAAGAGTTTGCTTCAAATTCTTGCCCATGTAGTTTTTTTTTTTCCACGGGAGTCATGTAGTTTTTTTGCTGTTTTTTTGGGGGTCTTTTTTTTTGTTATCTACTTAATTATGGGTTTAATTTATCATTTTTGCTTAACCCCTTTGAGCTCCTAAGAGACCTCCTATCATCATGTTTGGAGTTTTCTAATTTCTTAGCACTGACATATATATTACAAGAGGCATATATATTGTTTATTTCATACTGCACACACACACACACATATATATATATATATATATATATATATATATATATATATGATTGAGTTTTGTAATCGCAGCTGCATTTCATTTTTATCAACACTTACATATATGACACATTCAAATGATCGAGCATTATATATTTATGAAATTTGGTGTGCCTATTATTGTATATGGTTGTAGGGTGGATTTAGGCTTTGATGAGGAATCAAAAAATGAGATTCATACCAAGAATTTCTATTAGTAGAAGAAAATCGATCTCATGTAGTATATTTCACCTCTCATAAATTTCATAATTTTAATTGTCTTTGTTGTTTTTGGAAATAGCAATATGCATTTTTAATTTTTAAAATATTTGTTGATTTTAATATACATTTTTAGTATAGATTGCTAATTTGTTATTACATTTGACAAGAAGTAGAAAATATTTCATTTTCATGATAGAAAACCAAAAAAATAAACTTTATTATACCATATTTGCAGGACACATGTATCCAAAGGTTCTGAATGTTCAGTTATGTCCTCAAATTTTTGTTTTGGTCATTTAGGCTGATTTAAAAGTTATGCAAATTTTTGGGTTTGTAGAATGACCTTTATTTAATTGTGAAAGTTAGGCTTTGATAAAATATAATGATATAGTAATTGTTTTGCTGCCATATCAATATGTTTATATTTATTTGATTAGAGTTATACTTATAATTATTATTAACATTCCTTTTTGTTGTTATTTGTTTATAATTATTTATTATTTTTGTGTTACAGAATAAATATTTTTTGCAGGATTTTAAAATTTATATACACTAACTATGAACATGGAAGTTACATTGCGCAAAACAAGCTCATCTTCTGGTATTTTCTATAGCATGAGCGCACAAGGTTCTAAGTATTTATATTAAGGGATATATATAACTATCTATCTATCTATCTATATATATATAGGGGAGGGCTACGGTAAAAACACTTATTAAAATATAAATATAAACGTTTTTTAATGTACGAATTTTATCCAACAGGGTTATGAATTCATCAAACATGGTTACGAATTGTGAAAAATAATTTTTTGCTACCTTTGGGATTCGAACTCAGGACCACGAATTTATCCAACAGGGTTACGAATCAACCGTAGATCTTGATGATCTAAGGGCTAAAAATCATTTATATTTTATACACTTAAGAGTGTTTTTATTATAGCCCTCCCCTATATATATATATATATATATATATATTAATTGTCTATGTTATAATCACCACATATCACACAACATGAGCACAAATCAAATTCTTTTTTTAATTAATATATTTATATTTATATATTGCAGTTAATGAGGTATATAGATCGACAAAGAAAAAATCTACAAAGACAAAAGAAACGTAAACGAAATGCAAGTGATTTGAATTGTAAGTATTACATTCTTTTAAGATAAAAATACGTTTAATACATTATGATAAATTATTAATGTTTTTTTAATTATATTGTTTATCTATTTAGGTTCATTGCTACATGAATTGAAAAATGTGCTTGATTGCATTCATTGTGGTGCAAGAAGATTTGAATATGAACCTCCTACTTTTTGTTGTGATAATGGAAAAGTTAAACTTGTATTTTCTGAAGTTCCTCCGGAGTTGGATGAATTGTTTACAGCCCAGTCAGAAGAAGCTATTAATTTCAGAAGGAATATTCGTGCTTATAATAGTATATTCTCATTTACTTCGTTTGGTGTAAAATTGGACAAAGAATTGGCATCTGCAAGACGGGGAGTTTATTCTTTTCGAGCACAAGGCATGGTTTATCATGATCTTCCTGGATTGATCCCACAATATGCGTCTCCAAAAATTTTTCAGCTATACTTTTATGACACACAAAGTGAGTTTGAGAATAGAATTAACATAATGCAAAATCAAGTTTTGTCAGAAGCAGTTGTACAGATGCTCATGAAAATTTTAGAGATCAACCCGTATGCAAAATTCTTTCGAAGATTGAAAGATTATCCTTCAATGGACAATGTTCAACTTCATATTTCTAAAGATGTCAACTTAGATCAACGAGTATATAATTCTCCACATGCAGATCAAGTTGCAGCTATATGGGTTGAGGGAAATAATGAAAATATTCCATTGGAGCGGGATATTGTAGTTCATGCTCATTCCGGCGACAGACATAGAATAAAGCATTATTATGGATGTTATGATCAATTGCAATATCCACTTCTTTTATCAATGGGCAAAACAGGTTGGCATCAAAACATTAGAAAGATTGATCCAGCATCTTTGGTTCGTAACACAAATTATGTTTCTACTTCTACTTCATTAGCAAGAACCATAATTGCAGGCGATATTATCTCCAATGAAAAACAAGGTATCTCTATTAAGTTTTTAAAAATTGATTGATGATTAAATTAGTTAAGTATCATATTTTATATTTTTATAATGTTTATAATTGATTTTACTAATTTGATAAATTTTAGTATTAAACTTTTGGATAATTTTATTCTTCTAAAGTTATATTATTTCAATCATCAGATTATAATTCGCTATGAGTAGAGAACATTCTTTTCATACCCACCCATTAACTGTAGCATACTAATCATATAAACAATAATATAAATTTATTTTCAGAATTTTACAATTACAAATTGCAAATATTTATGCTCCACCTTAGCTTAAGGCTATTTACTTTTCTCATTATGCATATGTCTTAATGAAATCCCTACTAAATCATAATCTATAAATCCTATCTATGAATGAGCTGAATCGATAAAGTGTTGATTTGTATTTAGAGTGTTTAGGTGATAATGAATATATTTTAAGCAATTGTTGACATATATATTTATTTTGTATATTGTTATGTTTATTTTATTTTACTAATCACTTAATATAACTTTTTTATTTTTTATATTGTATTTTTCTATGTTTTTAGGTGTTAGAAGAGAAAACGTTAAGAATGTATCATGCCGAGAATATATTTTCTATAAGATACAAATTAGAAATCCAAGACAATCCATACTCTTATTAGCTGGAAGATTATTACAGCAATATATAGTGGATATGTACATAAAATTGGAGACAACAAGACTGGATTATTATCGTCAAAACCAATCAAGTATGAGAGCAGAATTGTATCAATGAATTGTGGATAGTGTCTTTAATGGAGAATTAAGAGGAAATGAAGTTGGCAAAAGAATTGTTCTACCATCAACATTTATAGGAGGACCAAGATATATGCGTCGTAGATATCTTGATGCATTGACATTAGTTCAAAGATTTGGAAAACCAGATCTATTCATTACAATGACTTGCAATCCAGAGTGAAAAGAAATACAGAAAGCATTATATGATGGTCAAACAGCTCAAGAACGTCCAGACTTAACTACACGAGTATTTCAAGCAAAACTGCAAGACTTGAAATATCAATTATTCAAGAGGAAAATTTTTGGACATGTAGCTACACATGTTGATGTAGTTGAATTTCAAAACAGAGGGTTACCACATGTCCACATGCTGATAATTTTCAAGTCTGGGCATAAGTTGAATACGACAAGTGAAATAGATAAGTTTGTAAGTGGCGAACTTCCTGATGAAGAAAACAATTCCGAATTGTTTAAATTGGTGAAAAAACATATGATGCATGGACCTTGCGGAGAGAAAAATCTAAATAATCCTTGTATGGTAAAAGGAAAATGCAAATGCCATTATCCACGACCATATTGTGAAAGCACACAACAAGGTAAAGATGGATATCCAATTTACAGAAGAAGAAAAAATGGATCAATTGTACGTGTTCGGAGTGCAGACTTAGACAACCAATAGGTTGTGCCATATAATGCACATCTATTGTCCAGATACAACTGCCATATTAATATCGAGGTATGCTCTGGTATCACAGCTGTTAAGTATTTGTACAAATATATCTATAAGGGACATGATAGGGTGGCCGTTCATATAACCCAAGATGATGAGCCGCGTCAAGTTGATGAAATCAAACAATTTCAAGATGCACGATGGGTATCTGCACAAGAAGCAATGTGGAGAATTTGTGAATTTGGTCTGAATGATATTTCTCCAGCAGTTATCAACTTACAGCTTCACCTTCCTAACAAACAGTTTGTATCCTATCACGCATCCCAAAATCTGCAGAAGCTTTTATTGTGGGATCATGTTTCAAAAACAATGCTAACTGAATATTTTACTATGTGTGCTACAAGTGAAAAGGCAAGGCAATTTCTCTACAGAGAATTTCCAGAGCATTACGTATGGAATAAGAGAGACAAAATTTGGACAGAAAAGCAGAAAATTGGCGTTATTGGACGTATAAGTGTAGTTAGTCCGATTGAAGGAGAAAGGTAATATGAAAAATTATTGTTGAATCATGTTAGGGGACCAACCTCTTTCCGACATTTATTGACATTTAATGGTATAGAATGCTCAACATTCAAAGAAGCGGCACAAAAAAGGGGTTTATTAGAAGCTGATCAAAGCATTTTCAATTGCATGAATGAGGCAATAACATTTCAAATGCCAAATGAACTACGCAGGTTGTTTGCAATAATCTTGGTACATTGTGCACCGACAGATTTAAGAGTTTTATGGGATACTTACTTTGATGCAATGTCTGAAGATTTTAAAAGGGATGCCAATACTTCAATCCGACAACGTGTTTCTAAGACATTGCTGAGCTTAAAAGTTTTGTTACAGAGCATGGGAAAAGATATAAATTCATATGATCTTCCCACAATTCCTTCTTATGATGCTAACAGTGGCGGATCCAGGATTTAAAAACTGGGGGTGCAAAAAATAATCTTATAAACATTGACGGAGCTAGGATTTTTTTAAGGGGGTTGAACTTTTACGGGGGTTCGGGGGCGGTAGCCCCCGAGAAATTTTTTTTAGGCCTTCAATATATTTTAGACATTTTTTTTACTAAAATACAAATATAATTAGTAATAACTCTGCATTTTTATTTAATTAAGAATTGAGGTAAAGGATTGATTATACTATGTTAATTTGGCGGAGCTAGGATTTTTTTGGGGGTATGGGGATTAGAGAAAGGGAGTTAAAATATGTTAATTTGGTGTTTGGTGTCTGTAGGCGTGTAACTTGTAAGTTGCTTAGGGAACACTCCAACCTTTGTATCTAAATATATTATACTATGTATATATACTAAAAAAAAAAATTTTTTTTTGGGGGTACAGCTGTACCCCCTTGCACCCATCTCCGTCCGCCCCTGGATGCTAATATAGAAAATAATTGTTCCAGAGAGATACAAGATGAGATGTCGATACAAATTCCTGAGGAAGATCAAGATGCAGAGTTAAAGTTGAATGATGACCAACGGAAAGCATTTTCTATGATTTTGAGTTCCATACAGAAAGCAGAAGGTGGGATTTTTTTCATAGATGGACCCGGTGGAACTGGAAAGACTTTCTTATATCGTGCACTATTAGCTCATCTTAGATTAAGAAAACACATAGCTCTTGCAACTGCTACATCTGGAGTTGCTGCAGGGATCATGCCTGGAGGAAGAACAGCACATTCACGCTTTAAAATTCCTATAAATTCTGATGAAGCAAGTGAATGTTCAATTTCAAAACAAAGTGCAGCTGCCGAGTTATTGCGGAGAGCACAACTGATTATATGGGATGAAGCACCGATGGCAAAAAAATGGGCAATTGAAAATGTAGATAAGTTGTTAAAAGATGTCATGGGGAATGATAAAGATTTTGGTGGAAAAGTCATCATTTTTGGAGGAGATTTCAGACAAGTATTGCCGGTTGTTCCTAAAGCTACAGTCTACCAGACTATATTAGCAAGTTTGGTTAATTCTTATTTATGGGGCAGAATTAAAAAGATCACTTTGTCCATAAATATGAGATCCAAGAATGATCCACAATTCCGCAAATTCTTACTAAGTGTTGGAAATGGTGAAGAACCGATGGATGAAGAAGGTAATATCAAAATTCCAGATGATATGGTAATTGAGTATGACAATGAAGAAAATTCTTTGAAAAGACTTATCGCAGCCATTTTTCCGAGTTTAGCAAGGAATGCATATTCGGCGGAGTACATGATGAATCGAGCAATATTAACGCCAAAAAATGAGCATGTGGATAAGCTGAATGATAAGTTGATATCCATGTTTCCTGGAGAAGAACAAATTTTCAACAGTTTTGATGAAGCTATTGACCAGACAAACATAAACTATGACGTCGATTTTTTGAACTCTTTGACTCCAAATGGATTACCTCCACATAAGTTGGTCTTAAAGAAAAATTGTCCAATAATTCTTTTAAGGAATTTAGATCCATCAAATGGTCTGTGTAATGGCACGAGAATGGTGTGCAGAGACTTTAAGGGCAACGTCATAAACGCAGAGATAATGCTTGGCCAACATATGGGAAAACATGTCTTCATTCCAAGAATTCCTCTTTCGCCAGCTGAAAATGAAGGATATCCCTTTCAGATTATTTGCATCCATCTTTCAATTTCCAATGCATATATATATATATATATATATATATATATATATATATATAGGCATATGTTATTTTTATTTAATGTTTCATGCATATGCTATAATTTGTTCATAACCTTAGAAAATAACTATATTTGAATTTACTCAATATTTCTCGTAGATCTGAACTTGTAGAGATATCTTTATGGGAAGATATGGCGAAAAATGAAGGACATGACCTTGAACAAATAACCGGACGGAACAGCATTCTGTTGCAAACCAAAAATAACAAGAAGAGATCCCCAATCGTCAAAATCAAACAAGAAAAGATTTAAAATTCGTCTTACTCCTTACTTAGATAATGTAGGATGTTTTTCATAGATTTTTTTGCATTTTTATTTAGAAGTATGAATATTACTTTGTTACTTTTAAATTTAATCATTAATAGTTGCATTCGTTCCTTTTTTTTATTTACATAGTATAAATCATACGTGTTCAACGTGCATCGCACGTTCTTCCTGCTAGTGTTGTCAAAAGAACGCTTCACCCGAACTTGAAAGCTATCATTTCCAGAATTCCGTTGTTTCTCTTGTATCACTTCTTCTGATCTCCGACGATGTCTGGGCCACTTCGGGTCATGCTCAATGAGTTTAAGTGTTGGGATGTCTCCAATATTACTTGGAATCTTATTTAGCCGATCACACCGACGAAGCATAAGGTACTCGAGTCTTGGGAAGTGGCTAGCTTCAGTTCTCCAGAAACAACGCAAATCTGATCGGTCAATTAGCAAGACTCTCAGCTCACGAAATTCTCCCTCAAATGTTTCCCAGGTTGTGCCGAAACAAGCATAGTTTCGTAGTTTAAGCACTTGAAGATACAGTAATTAATGAACCAATGGTCGTCATATCACTCCAAGAAAGCCTCAAACCACTCAAGGTTAACTTTCTCAAGTGGAAAGGATAGTGTAGACCTCTTAATGAAAAACCTCCATCTATCTCCAATTCATATTCTTCCAGATCTCAAAGTGATGAAAAACCTCCACGCTTCTCCAATTTAGGTTTTCTAAATGAAAAATCTCCACGCATCTCCAATTTCAATTTCTCAAGTTCACATAGATATTTAAGATTGTAGAAGCGATAGCGCGCATCCACATCAAACTTCTCCTTGGAGTAACAAATTCCCAACTTTTTAATGTTTGGAATCATTTCCACCATTCTTTTATTGCAAAAGAAGTTGGTTGCCAGCGAAAGTTCCCGCACGTTTTCAAGGGGGTTGTATTCTCCTTCAGGGTCTGGGTACGGTAAGGGTTGAAATGAGAAGGCAATAAGTTTCTTAATTGTCACAACATCCAAATCTTCATGGGCAAATGAACCTCAGATCTATAAATAATTAAAGTCTGAAGATTCTGAAGCTTTGATATAGCTGAAGGAACAATACTATTGGGAATGTTGGAAGCAAGGTAAGTTAAATGAACCAGATCGAAGACTTGACCTGGCTCCTAATCCCAATGATTGTTTCTACGTAAAACATGAAGGACCCTCTCAGCGAACTTGTAATATTTTTGCTTCATACTTGTTCGTGGTTTGGGTTTAAGATGATGGACTGCATATCAAAGTCTGGTTTGCGGAGGGGCTTATGAGCAATTTCGGTTATTTTAACTTGAAGATGATCTCAGCCGTTGTTTTTCTACGGTTGAGATTGAGTCTTGGAGAGAGTTAGTTATAACGTTTTTAGCTCTGGTTTAGCTCATCTTCTTCTTCCTGTTAGGTCTCAGCTGGAGAAAAAGGGGTTTTCTTTCGCTTACTTTCTTGAGCGCTAGATTACTGCAGAATTGTATTCGAAGTTCGATCGAGAGTTCAATAAAAGCATTATCTTTTGGCCCGTGGATGTAGATCAAATCTTTGATCGAACCACGTAATTGTTGAGTTCTTTTATTCCTGTTTTGAGTGAGTAATTTTGTCAAACAGTTTTCGTGCATTCGTGTGTTTCTTGCGCAACAAGTGGCGCCGTCTGTGGGAAACACAAACGGATCAGCAACACTTTTTCACTCAAAGATCGATCGACGAAGTGATTGCTGTGGCGCGATGTCGATGGCCAAGATGGAGACTGAGAAGTTCACCGGCAGGAATGATTTTGGGTTATGGAGGATTAAGATGAAGGCGTTGCTCACTCAACAAGGACTAGCCTCTGCCCTAAAGGAAGAAGAGCCTTCTGCTAAAGGCTCCACCGATGATGATACAAAGAAGGGAGTTGCGCAGGCCACAGACATTAAAGAGAAGGCTCACAGTCTTATCATTTTGTGCTTGGGTGATAAAGTTTTAAGGGAGGTCGCAAAAGAAAGCTCTGCTGCTGGAGTTTGGGCGAAACTCGAAAGTCTATACATGGCCAAATCTTTGGCGAACAGACTTTACATGAAGCAACGACTCTATTCTTTCAAAGTTTTAGATGATAAACCCATTGAAGATCAGTTGGAGGCATTTAACAAAATCATCGACGATCTCGAGAACGTTGATGTAAAGGTGGGAGATGAGGACCAGGCGATCATTCTATTGAATGCTCTCCCCAAATCCTATGATCATCTCAAAGATGCCATGTTATATGGCAGAGAGAAGGATATCTCGGTACAAGAGGTTCAATCGGCATTAAAGGCTAAAGAATTGCAGAAAAGTTCTTCTCAAAAGTCTGATAATGCAGGGGAAGGTCTTACTGTTAAACAAAAGGATGGAAAGGGGAAATCCAAGAAGAACAAGAAGGATGACAAGAAACCTTGGCAAAAGAAATCAAAGGAGCCCGATGATGAAGACAAGAATAAATGTTACCATTGCAAGAAGATTGGTCATTGGAAAAGGGATTGTCCCACATGGAAGGGAAAGAAGGTGCAGACAAATAAAAAGCCTGATCCAAAGGAGAATTCTGAGCAATGTGACATGGCGGAGGCATTAAATGTCGTGGAGAATAACATCGAAAACCAATGGGTTTTAGACTCGGGATGTTCTTTCCACATGTGTCCACATGAGTCTTGGTTCACTGAGATCAAATATGAAACAGCTGGAACAGTCTTATTGGGGAATGACCATGCATGTGCAGTTAGAGGAGTTGGCTCCATAAAGTTGAGGCTCGAAGATGGATCAAAGAGAATCTTACAGGAGGTAAGATTCATTCCTAGTCTAAAGAGAAATCTAATTTCTCTTGGACTCCTAGAGAAAAAAGGCTATGAATGGAGATCTTCTACTGCCGGGATGGAAATTTTAAAGGATTCGAAGGTCATCTTGAAGGGAGTTAGGAGAAATGGGCTCTATTATCTTCAAGCAGACACCATTATTGGAGAATCTGATATGGCAAAACATGATGATGCAACTCTATGGCACAAAAGACTGGGACACATTGGGGAACGAGGACTGAATGAGCTGCACAAAAGAGGGATTATCAGCAGCACATCAGACTTCAAGCCGAGCTCCTGTGAACAATGTATATTGGGAAAGAATACCAAGCTGTCTTTCCAAAAGGGTAAGCATACATCTAAATTTCCTTTGGATTATGTTTACACTGATCTATGGGGACCTACAAGAACAGAAAGCTTGGGAAAGGGAAGGTATTTCATGTCCATTATGGACGATTACTCCAGGAAGCTCTGGGTCTATATTTTGAAGGACAAGACTGAAGCATTAAGTAAATTCAAGATATGGTGCTCTGAGGTGGAGAATGAAAAGGACACAAGGGTAAAATGCCTCAAGACAGATAACGGTTTAGAGTTCATATCAAGTGAATTCAATGAGTTTTGTGAAGAAAAGGGCATCAAAAGGCATAGAACAGTGCCTGGCAACCCTCAACAAAATGGGGTTATCGAAAGAATGAACCGCACCATCCTTGAAAGGGTGAGGTGCTTACTCTTGGAATCTGGTTTGCCCAAAAGATTCTGGGCAGAGGCAGCGGTTACAGCAGCTCTCTTGATCAATTATTCACCTTCATCAGCTATTAATTTCAGAACACCGGAAGAGGTTTGGACTGGTAGAGTGCCAAATTATGCAAGCCTAAAGGTTTTTGGTTGCAGGGCCTATACTCATATTCGGCAAGATAAACTTGAACCTCGGGCTTTGAAATGCATAATGTTGGGGTACCCTAAAGGAGTAAAGGGCTACAAGCTTTAGTGTACCGAGGCTGGATTGGGCAAAGTCATCATCAGCAGGGACGTGGTGTTTGATGAAAATCAAATGCCCTATTTGACTAAGAACATCACACCAGAAAACGGAAAGGAAATTCAGAGTGATACTGTTGAGGTGGAGCAGTTTCCAGAATTTCAATCAAGTTTGGAAGAAGATGACGATGACTCCAGAGAAGAAGAGGCTGATCATACCCATGAGAATCAAGACAGAATGGATTCACTAAGAGACTACAAGCTAGCTCGAGACAGAGAAAGAAGAAATATAACACCACCTCAAAGATATGCTCATGCCGATATGGTTTATTATGCATTAAGTATTGCTGAGGAGTTAGAATATCAAGAGCCCAGAGATTATAAAGAGGCAATGAGAAGCCCAGAAAGAGAGCAATGGCTCTTGGCTATGAGAGAAGAGATGGAGTCTTTAGAAAGGAATGGAACATGGGTGCTGATATCCAAACCAATCAACATAAAACTAGTATATTGTAAATGGATTTACAAGAGGAAAATTGAAGTAATAGGAAAGGAGCAAGTAAGGTACAAGGCAAGATTGGTGGCAAGGGGGTTCACTCAAAAGGAAGGTATTGATTATAACGAGGTTTTCTCCCCGGTTGTTAAGCACACTTCAATTCGAATCATGTTGGCTATTGTTGCTCAATATGATTTAGAGTTGGAACAAATGGATGTGAAGACGGCTTTTCTCCATGGTGACTTGGAAGAGAGCATTCACATGACCCAACCCGAAGGCTTCATTCATCCTAGTTCTAAAGATAAGGTGTGCCTTCTTAAAAAATCTTTATATGGGCTAAAACAAAGTTCGAGACAATGGTATAGGAAGTTCGATGAACACATGGCTGTTATCGGTTTTAAGAAATCCTGCTATGACAACTGTGTATACCTCAAGAGAAAGGGAGAAACTACAGTGGCATATCTTTTACTGTACGTAGATGATATGCTCATTGCGAGCAAGGATAAAGGGGAGATTAAAAGGAT